>NC_134492.1:5138378-5210878 GCF_040206685.1 Ascaphus truei | reverse complement strand
TGTTTATGTGTATATATGTGTGTGTGTATATATATATGATACAAGGTGGTGTGTGTGTGTGTGTATATATATATATGATGCTAGATTGTGTGTATATATGATGCTAGATTGTGTGTTGACTTAGTTGCCCTGAATAGGTGTGAGACCCCCTTGTTGATTCGGGACCATAATCAGTATTAATACGATTACTCCGGGCCCCAACGGGAATCCTGGTGGTATGTCTTCTGTGGCCCAAAACCTTTGGCCTGTTTGGGAACTGACACTTCCATACATACTGATTAATTTCTTTATAACGCCCCCCTCCCCCCCGGGCCCTACCTGGGGAGCGGCTACGGTGGCGGCGACAGAGAGAGCCCACCTTGGCGGCCGTAACTCCTGTACAGAGGTAGGGTCCCGGGGGGGAGGGGGTCTTTAGAAATGCCAGAACGCTCTTGCAGCTGAACAAATTTGTGTCGGAACAGTGTTCCAGCAGGTGGAGGGCGGGCCCCTAAAGGTGGCGGGCCCCTAAAGGTGTCGGGCCCCTAAAGGTGTCGGGCCCCTAAAGGTGGCGGGCCCCTAAAGGTGGCGGGCCCAAATTGGCGGCACATATTGTAGTTCTGACACTGATGTCAAAAGTGACTTAACGCAGCGCAAACTCCCTGCACTGCGCCCCCCTACCTGCTCTGCTCCTCCGCGCCCCCCTAACCTCTAATGTTACGTCAAATTACACTCCGGGGTCATGTGACATGACGTCACGTGACCCACGTCGTCATTTGTCATCATGTCTCCATGGCAACGGGCGTCATTTGACGCCGCGTTGTCATAGAGACGCGTGACTGGAGCCGGGTAAGTAAGTTTACAGAGGCCTCGCGCTCTCAGAGCGGGACCTCCTGTAAACGCTGCGCACCCCCAGAAAAGTCTCACGCCCCCTATTTGCGCACCACTGATTTAACGAATCTGGGCCGTAGGAATCTCCAAATCATAGTGTGAATAAGTGGCCAGGGGAGGGCGCACTTCTCCAGCTTTGCCGTGTAATATGCAGCGTTTAACCGTAAATAGAACAGGACAGTGTCGTTCTGAGACAAATATTCGAGGGCATGTTAGGCTGAGGCTTGTACCGTGAGTGAAACCCTAACGCTCGCAGTGAGGAGGTGACAGAGATCTGTGAGAAAGGAGACTCCTTTGTAATCTAACCTGTTTTTCCTTGGAAAACGCTGATGTGCCTAGGCATCTCTCTATAGGAGTTAAAATAGCCATGCATGCTACTGTATATAACAACACTATTCTGTAGTTATAACAGTAACATAATAAACAATATTAATACAATTAAATGGAGTCAGAATTTTGAACATTTGGAAACCAAACTTTCTTTTCATCTTTACCAGAAATGCACAGTAGTAACAGAATCCCCCACATATTCAGACTTTAACAGAAAAGGGGCACACACCCATTAATCCCAGGGTGACCCCCCGTTCTTTTGGGGGGGGAGGGGGTATTATTATTTACATAGAACAGATAGGAGCTGCTCTCGGATCACACAGCGAATGTTCAGTGTTTGCTTTGAATCCTTTCTCTGCCAAAGATGAGTCGTTGAGAATATGCATAAATATCATTTCTAATAACTCCTTTAACTCTGTCAGTGCCAAAGGAGCCCTGCCTCGCCGTTAAGGTAAGTGACTAACCTTACCCATTACCCTAATGTTAATCCCTAAAACTAACGCTACCGCCTACCCTGACAACTTTAACCCCTTACCCTAACCGCTAAAACCCCTAAAAGTAACCCCCTACCCTAAACAGTAAAGCCCCTTAAGTTAGCGCCCTACACTATCCATTAAAACCCGAACAGTTAACCCCCTACCCTACCCTAAAACTTGCTCCCAACCCTAAAACTAGCTCCCTACCCTAAAACTAGCTCTCTACCCTAAAACTAGCTCCCTACCCTAAAACTAGCTCCCTACCCTAAAACTAGCTCCCTACCCTAAAACTAGCTCTCTACCCTAAAACTAGCTCTCTACCCTAAAACTAGCTCCCTACCCTAAAACCATCTCCCTACCCTAAAACTAGCTCCCTACCCTAAAACCTACCTTCTGGATGGAGAGGCTGCAGTGGAGGGTCCCTCTGTGACTAAGCGCCGCGGGGGGCTGGTCGTGGCGAGAATGTCTCTTTCCGGAAGCTCGCTGTCTGAGAGTTAGAGGGGACATTGTGTATCCTGACAAACTTATACTTTTTTGGTTTTTTTCATACAGAATATATGGGGACCAACCAAGTGAGTGTTTGCTGTATCAGTGACCGGGAGATCTGCGAGGTGAGAGGGGGAAGGTTTGGGGAACATCATAAAAGATAGGGAAGATAGCGGACCACTTTATAAAATAATGCTGACCTGGTTATCCCATCTGCAGAGGTAAGAGAACACAGGACAGGGCATACAGCGAGGCCACAGCAAAGCCACAGGGAGGCCACAGCGAGGCCGCAGGGAGACCGCAGGGAGGCCACAGGGAAGCCAGGGCATGATGAGGCCATTGGCACAGCATAGCTAGAGGTATAACAGATGGGCGACTCTTTCAGTTACACTGTTAAGGAAACACCTGCAGCAGCATTTCAAACTTACAGATGCATTAAATACTTTAAACAGGTTGAACTGCAGGATGGGAGAGCAGTGCGAGGAAATGTCTCTGTAACCTATGTAATTACGTTTTATTTATAAAAATGTTTTACCTGGAATACATTGAGAGTTATTTCTCGTTTTCAAGTATGTCCGCGGCACAGACTTATAATGACAAGACATGGTTACATGAAATGAACTGGGGGTATACATTCAATGCAGAGACATTTCATGCACAGTTAGCGATAATATAAGTTATAGGCGTATGTAACAGT
Source organism: Ascaphus truei (assembly GCF_040206685.1). Taxonomy (NCBI): domain Eukaryota; kingdom Metazoa; phylum Chordata; class Amphibia; order Anura; family Ascaphidae; genus Ascaphus; species Ascaphus truei. Next base: position 5,208,022 of record NC_134492.1, on the reverse strand, counting down.
TACAGACACGATTAAAGCAGCAGTTCAAGCAATATCCTACATGTGTTGTTTCTTTAATAAATCAGTTCTGCACTGTGAGAAAATACTTGTAGCATTTAAAAAAATAAAAAATAAATGTTTTTAAGACATTTTTAATGTTTCTAATGCAGGAAGCATTTCCAAAGTGACAACCCCCTTCCGCTTCTGATAGGCTCTGGCTCTTGAGCCCGCCCTCGCTCTAGCAGTGCACCAATTGAATCTAGTAACTGCCCAGTCAATCATATTCCAGGACTACATTGCCCAGAATGCTGTGCAAGGACTGAATTAAATAACCCGAAGCAAGCGATGATTACAGGAGAACAGATCGATCTGCAGCTTAGCTAATCACTTGTCAGTGTGCAGATTGTATTGATGCACATATTGAATGGGAAAAAATTATATATATTTTATTAAAAATGGCAGCTTGAACTGCAGCTTTAAAATGTGAAACAGCTGAAGACTTGAACGAACTTAGACTGGTGGCGGCTGTGAGAGTCTCCGGTAGATTGTTCCAGTTGTGGGGTGCACGGTAAGAGGAGCCGCCGGATACTTTGCTGAACCATGGGACCATGAACAGTCTTTTGGAGTCAGGTCTCAGATAATAAGAGCTGCATGTGGTAGGGGTGAGGAGCTTGTTCAGATAGACGGGTAGCTTGCCCAGAAAGTATTTGAAGGCAAGACCTGAAAAATGTACTTTGCGCCTAGACCCAAGTGATGGCCAATCTAGTTCTTGGATCATTTCGCAGTGATGTGTGTTGCAGTTACATTGGAGGACAATGCAGCATATTGAGTTGTAGAGGCTGTTTCGTTTGTCAAGGTGCGTTTTGGGTGCTGTTTTATCCCCATAGTCTATGATTGGCATTAGCATCTGCTGTGCGATGCGCTTTCTGACCAGCGGGCATAGGGAGGATTTGTTCCTGTAAAGTACATCTAGTTTGGCATAGGTTTTGGATGTTAGAGTATCAATATCCAACCCAAATGTTAAATGGTCGTCAAACCATAGGCAAGGATATTTAAAACTAATGAGAGCGGCTAGAATGGTGTTAGAGTTGGTTCTGAACTGTAGCTCTGTCATTTGTAGCTTTAGAAATGTAGCCTTGGTCCCAAATACCGTTGTTACAGTCTTGTCAGTGTTTAAAAATAGTTTGTTTTGGGAAATCCAGTTTTTAAGTCTTCAAAAATCAGACTGAAGTACGTGCTAAAGGTCAGATAGGCTATGGCTGTGTGCATATACGATTGCCATCCACATACATGTGGACTGAAGCTCCCTTAGAAGCTGTAAGATCATAAAGGAAGACTGAAAATAGTAGAGGCCCCAGAACAGAGCCTTGCGGGACACTGCATATGATACACAAAGGGTTAGAGTTGGAGCCCAAGAGAAACATATATTGGGATCTACCTGATAGGTAGCAGTGAAACAAGTTTAAAGCATGCTTCCCTATCCAGAGCACTGGAGTTTGTTGAGCAGGATAACATGATTAACTGTATCAAAAGTCTTTGCAAAATCTAGGAATACTGCACCAGTGAGTTGTCCTCGTTCCATTCCACACTGGATTTCATTGCAAACTTTTAGGAGGGTAGTTACTGTGGAGTGTTTGGGACGAAACCCAGACTGGAATTGGCTAGGGAAATTAGTCTTGGTATAGTAATCGCACAATTGGGAGTGGACATATTTTTCCATGACTTTGGATAGTATGAGGAGAAGAGAGATTGGCTTGTAGTTTAAGACAGTGTTTTTGTCCTGCTTTACACATTGCTTTAAATGTGGAAAAGAATTCATTTCCTTTAAGGGTGCATTATAAAAAGGCTTTTTTATCCGAGTTTTCTACCTTTCTATAAATTCTATACTATTGTGTCTCTTTTTCTTCTCTCCTCTAAGAATTACCCACACCCACCTGAACGGTCATCTACAAGTTTGCCATTGATTGAGGTTTGCTCGAATTGTTTGCTTAAATCAGGGGAGTGCGGTCCCCTATTCTTTGGCGACATCACATTCTGTAAGAGGGGATCTTTGAAACTCTCATACTTAAGGGTTGAGTGGAGGGTTTTTCACTGTAACCTGTTTGGCACTATTTATTTTCACTTGAATAACTGGTAATACTGTCACCATACCCAATACTGTCATGTGTTACTATTTTGTCACTATTACACTTACTGTATTGTCACCTCTGTTTGAGGTGCACATTTTTTTATTTTCACACGATCAGTGATTGGTCACTATAGATTATCTATTGTGCAATCCATTATTGATATATTGGACGTAGCATTTTTTAGTTCTATATTCCTTTTCCTTGTCCACCCGCACACGTTTTGTGAGATGCAACCCTAGATTTTGTTTACGTTACTTCATTATTATTTTTTTACATACCCCTTTCGGAGGTCTGTATCTCCGTCAGCAGGGGGTCCCTGAAGCTGAAATCTATGGGGTTCAGCTCTAGCGACCCCCTGCCCATGAAGGCGCCTTCCTCCAGAGCTGCCCTCTGTTCACCAGTTTGGAATTTGGCGAGTGACAGGAGGAGTTACACTATACACATTATAATGGAATGCATCAAATATGGCTCCTATGTTACTCTACTTTTTTTTACCCTTTTATTTGTAAACACAAATGTTCCAGGTGTGAGGCCGGGGTCCGATGTAATAAACGTGACTAACATATGATGCAACAGAGGGAAAAAATAAAATACAAAATGGAGCACTATATCCAAACACACTTCCTACTGTGTGTGCTTTATCCTAAATGAATGAACGCAGGAAGAATCAGGAAGAATACAACGTACTGTACTCACATAGCTACCTGTAACACCCCTAAGGACACATATGCACACATTGATGGACATCCCCTCCGGCCAATGGCTGAAAGACACAAAGAAATGAGATCATAGGACATTGGGAGGATGACATCACAAAAGGAGGCGTGGCAAGAGATATTGCCTGGGAGGAGCACGGGAGGAAGGGGAGAGAGTCCTTCAGAGAACAAGAGAGAGAGGACCTGTCTCGAGGAGCCTGGCGAGCAGCAGCAGAGTCTTCCCAGCCTGAGAAGAGCAGCACGTCCCGAAGGCAGCTGCCATGATCCCGGAGAGTACATCATCTGTGTAAAGGGGCCCGCGTTACCTGAGTCTCCCGAAGTAGTAAGCCACGTGGAACCACATCCAGGGGACCACCCTTACTGTCCTGCAGTATCCTTTTCATTGTACACTGCTTACAATACTTTTTGCGAAGTAACAGGCCTGCACCTGTAATACCATCATATACTACACAAGCTCCAACTCTGTGCTGGCACCAACAGTGGCCCTGTAGTTAGTGTCAGGGTACCTCCTTAATCTCTCCTTACAAGTGCTATATGTGTTGTTCAGGGTCCCCTGAGTACGAGGGCCCCTGTGTAATTATTGTGTTCTGCATACATAAAGTATGGTTTCTCAAACGATACGTGTTACTGTGCTGTCTGACCCCAACCTGGTTTCTGGCGGTTGATTATTCTCTATCCTATACTGGGGAGGCAGATTCAGGCCCTCGCCCTGGTATCTCCATACTAAGACACATCAGGAAATAAAGAGGGGTTACATACCTATTACATAGGACTAGGAAAAACACCCCGCCAGCGCTGTGTAGGTGATCAGGTACCGATTTACAACTAGGACAGCACTTCCCGATCAGGAAGCAAATTACAGTGAACCCATTTCTCTTTAGCTTATTTACACAGCTCCTGTGAATACGTTTCCTGTTCTGACTTTAGAAATAAGTGAGGGGGAACAAGTAATTTTCATGGGCTTACCAAATTTGGCACGGGGGAAAAAAAGGTCTACATGAAAGTCCAGTGAAAATCTGAAAATTGTATTAAACAAAGACCACACACCAGTATAAAACTGTACTGAACATAAACTCCTCATTTAGCTGCTAGTTATTTTAATTGTAAAACAATATTTATTTATTTTATTTATAAAACATTTTACCAGGAAGTAATACATTGAGAGTTACCATAAGTTATGCCTGGTGTGTTGTAAGTTGTACAATGCTGTGTATATTAGCAGCACTATCTAACATACACGTATCACAGTTTTCACTACTTGTTTGATATCAATTATTTTTGCATTGAAAAAGAAATAAAACACACAGCATACAGTTCCAGTGACGTTTTATTTCTTGGTTTTATATATAAATGAAAAAGTCACACCAATTGGGTCCCTGTGTAAAAGGCTTTGAAATGCACAGATGTCTTTTTGGCACAAAATGTTAGTAACAATACAGGATGCAAAGTTACCACCTGAACATGTACACAAATCAAACACAAGTGAAAGCTTTATACATTTGCTATAGTATTTCCTATAGGGAACCTCTAAGTATGGCTCTTGAATCTAATTTAACATACCTTACATAAAAAACAAACACTGTTGTCCACAAGAAAGGTGTTTGAACCAGTGATTGTACTGTGCCCCCTCCCCCCCACCCCCCAACACTACTTGTTAGGTAAAATTGATGCTATAAATGTGCATCGGCTGCTGGGAAATAAGGGACACACGGGCGTGTGAAATGTGGGTTGGCTTTGGAGATGCAATAGAAGGCTGCCGTTCAAATGGTCCAAAGAAGTCCCTGTCAACTTAACTCAACATTGACAAGTGGCACTGCAGCTTTAATTTCATGTGTGCTGCTGCTAGGCAATCAGGACAATATATGGAGATAACAAATGATCTTAGTCCTGTTTGGGAGCAGTTTTATGGATCAGTAGGGGGATTTTGGGAGGAAGTGTTAAGTTCTGTATCTGAGATGGAAAACACAATCAGGTCTAAAGTGACAAACATTTCCGCCTAACCAGTTTGATATGTATATGGATGTATGTATGTATGTATGTATGTATGTATGTATGTATGTATGTATGTATGTATACAGATATATACCTTCTTGTGATTCACAACTTCAACAATTTGACTCCCACATGACCCTGAAATGTTTACAAGAGTAGAACCAATGAAACTGCTTATGATTATATTATCTAACCGAGCACATACCCCCCCTCCCCACTATACATGTGTGTACACTCAAGGACAGGTTCTGTGAATAAATATATTTATGGTCCGCATAACACAGCAGAAATCAGTATTACTCTCAACAAAGAAGCAGTTTTCAGATTGGATTGTCCTACAGTTTGAGTGCAGCTAATAAAATAAAGAACATTGTTACAGTTTATAACCTCTAAAATTGCAATTTTATGCATGAACAATAAAATTCAGATATTCCTGAAGGGACAAAAATCCAGTGTTATCAGGCATGCAGAGTTTGGTGCAGGTGAAATATCTCGGAATACCTTCTCAGATTGGGAGTATTTAATGACAAAAAAGATTAACATATATGATGGATATTTTGATAACAAAGATTCTGGTGAAATCCATTGAAACTTGAACACAGCAGAACAGATGCAATTATATAGTTGGATATATAGTATATAAGTGACAAAACACGAGTGGAGATACACATGAACAAAGCAGCTCAGACCTTTAACAGACTACACAGTGACAAAGGTGTGTTGGATACACACAGTGACAAAGGTGTGTTGGATACACACAGTGACAAAGGTGTGTTGGATTCTTGTCCTGTTGTACAGAGAAAATTACACAGAATTATGCAGCAAATTAACATTGTTGACTAAAGTAGAAATACAAGATATCCTGAGCAAACGCAAGTGCTCACATGCATTTATACTGAAGCAGAGATATAAATGGAACTATTTTACAGTAGTGAGAAAGGTGCTGATCTTTATATAGGGTGGGGTCTCCCAAACTCACCCCTGAAGATCCACCTAATTATTTAAACACCTGATTCTAATTTTTCCCTTTAATTTAGCTGATAAAACCAGGGTTTCACTTACCTTTATACATACGCTGACTCTTAATTACTCATTGTTTGCCTAATTCATACATCATTTTGTTTCAAAAGACATGGAATAGGTTAATATAAACCCTAGTGGATATTTAAGAATTATATAAGAATTTCGTAATTATCAGTGCGGTTCACACATTTTCTCGCCACTGCATATGTAATATTTGTACTAAAGGACGTCTAGAGAACAACGAATCTCTTTAATCATGACTTCCCCACACATTTTATATATTATTTAAAAAGCGCACATATTCCAAGTATGACCATTGTTTTTGCATCACACGTCCTTTGAAATTCTAGTTTAAGTATATTCTGTGTTTTTGTAGGTAATTTCACATGGAAATTTGAATGTTATAAGCAGTGGTGATCAACCCCAGTACTCAAGACCCACCAACAGGTCAGGTTTTCAGGATATCCCAGCTTCAGCACAGATGGTGCAGTCTTCGACTGAGCCTCTGCTTGAGCCACCACTTGTGCTGAAGCAGGCATATCCTGAAAGCCTGACCTGTTGGTGGGTCTTGCAGTTGAGCCCCCCTGATGTAGTTACTGGCTGGACTCCCCATGCTGCCTGCGTGCAGTATTTCTATTGCTCAGGTGTATTCTTTAGCAATGGGCAGATATATATTTCTGAATAACACGTTTCTTGATTATAAAAACACCACTTTTGTTTACCCTGGAGCAAATATGCTGACATTAATCAGTTTGTGTGTCCAAATACTGTGACTTTGCCCACCCAAACCAGTAGTTTCCTTTGTTATAAAAAGTATATTGGTGGAAACATGACATACTATAGAAGCAAAACCTCTGCCGGATTATGTCCACATTCCCACTTTCAGAGGCTTAAATGTCAAATTCAATATCTCCTGACTGATGTCTTTCACAGCATGTGAGGTTGTGTAGTTATCACATTAATAATAATAGCATGTTCTTGTATAATAATAATAATAATAATAATAATAATAATAGCATGTTCTTGTATAGCGCTGCTAGTTTTACGTAGCGCTTTACAGAGACATTTTGCAGGCACAGGTCCCTGCCCCGTGGAGCTTACAATCTATGTTTTTGGTGCCTGAGGCACAGGGAGATAAAGAGACTTGCCCAAGGTCACAAGGAGCCGACACCGGGAATTGAACCAGGATCCCCTGCATCAAACTCAGTGCCAGTCAGTGTCTTTACTCACTGAGCCGCTCACATTATTTATATAGACATTTAAAGACTGAAGGAAGTATACAATATAGATGAGTTCCTGACCCAAATTATAATGCAGGAGTGGCCAACTCCAGTCCTCAAGGGCCACCAACAGGTCAGGTTTTTAGGATAACCCTGCTTCAGCACAGGTGGTGCAGTCGTCGACTGCAGTCGTTGTGCCACCTGTGCTGAAGCAGGGATATCCTTACAACCTGCCCTGTTGGTGGCCCTTGAGGACTGGAGTTGGCCTCCCCCGGCTTAATGTACTGTATTAATTTCCAAAGATAACTCATGCATTAGTTGGTTAGGGATTATTCCAGACAAACCTCATATATAATATTCATGACACTTCATTCAGAGCAGCAATGCGTGTGACACACACAAACACACATTGTGTGCTTATTTGCGTTGAACCGCGGCATTCCAAGCAGAAGGGACCCCCTGCTTCCTGAGACATTACATTTTCCAAGTCCCGTCCCAGAATTGCTGTCTGGCAGGAATATATTGCGCTCAGTACTTCTCTAGTGGCCAGTAACAAGTTCTTACACCGTGGGGTGACGTTCAGCTCCTGAACAGATCACCCACAGGAGAGAGGGGCCCATTTTTTCTGCTGATCTGGATCCACAGCGGATTGGCTGGATCCCCAGGTCCACGGATTTCAGCGAATCAATCTCACAAAGGGCGATTCGTCTTTTTTAAATCATATTCCGCGGATTGGATTCTTAAAATCCGCCGGGGGATTGCGGAATACGCCGATTGGTAAAATCCGCCAGCGGATTGCGGAATACGCCGATTGGTAAAATCCGCCGGGGGATTGCGGAATACGCCGATTGGTAAAATCCGCCAGCGGATTGCGGAACACGCCGATTGGTAAAATCCGCCGGGGGATTGCGGAATACGCCGATTGGTAAAATCCGCCGGGGGATTGCGGAATACGCCGATTGGTAAAATCCGCCAGCGGATGCGGAATACGCCGATTGGTAAAATCCGCCGGGGGATTGCGGAATACGCCGATTGGTAAAATCCGCCGGGGGATTGCGGAATACGCCGATTGGTAAAATCCGCCAGCGGATGCGGAATACGCCGATTGGTAAAATCCGCCGGGGGATTGCGGAATACGCCGATTGGTAAAATCCGCCAGCGGATTGCGGAACACGCCGATTGGTAAAATCCGCCAGCGGATTGTATCCAATGAGTGTTTTGATAATCCGCACGGATTGAAACTGGATTAATCCGTTGACGGATTTTACACCACGGAACGGATTTTGAACGGAAAGGCCAGGAAATTCCGCGAAACGGATTTTGACAGTTTCGTCCATTTCTACCCAGCAGCCATATTTGCTTTTCCTTGCAAGTACAGGCAGAAAGAAAACCATTAAATATCTCAGCAATCGGGGGACTTTAGTGTCACAGTTCAGCTGCAGAGGATTACCTGGTTAATATAAGGTTAAAAAAAGCAACCTGATTTTGGTGGGGATCAGTGCCTGAAGTGTTAATACCACTGGTTATTTCTGACTTTCATACAGAGTTGTTATCCCGGCTAAATCCCCTCATGCGACTGCATATAATGCACTTGTGTGCTGTGTCTATGAACAATTTTACATGACTACAATGGCTATTGTGAGAACCTAATGGTTAGGTGTTATCCACCCAGCATGCAATTCAACTGGTGCCATGAATTTGCGAACAGAACAAGGACAGATAGGTAACAGTTACACGGCAGGCAGACGTAGAACACCAACATATCCTGTTGCCAACTATTTATCTGGACACTTTGGGGCTGTTCTCGTAGCTCCGAGACCCTTTTGATGGGATCGGCCCGCTTTGCTATTCTGTCAGCCCTTATCGCATGTCCAGTCAGGATCTAAAAGGCTTTTTTAGAAGCGGTTTCACTCCGGCTCTGACAATCTGATCGGTTTGTCAAAAAAGTCTGCAACACGCATTATTATTTCTTTTCCGTAGCTCTGTCATGCAAACTTCTAAAAAGTCACATGTTTTTCACGCCACCTCCAGGGCGCGGTATTGTGCGCAACACAGAGCCTGAAATATGGGGTTGGCTGGGAGAACAGAACACATAAATCAGACTGGGGATGGAGTTTGCGCCTCAGGTCGTTCCGCTTCTAAAGCGCTTACAGTCCGGGCGGTTTGGCCGTTAAACGGGCGGTTTGGCACTTTTTATAGGAGCGGTTTGTGATAGAGAATAGGGGTTTTCTCACACTCATTCCGCTACATCTGAACATGCCACGCGGTCTGGCAATGACCACGTCGGAGCTATGTGAATAGGACCCTCTGGCCAAGGTCCACAGAAGGGGGCTAAACTTTAGCACACCTTTATCCCCTCTCATATTAATGGGAGCTGAGGAATGCTAAAGCTTAGCACCGTTTTGTAGACCTGGGCCTGAATTTGGCCTGTCTTCACTAAATGGTGCTTTGCCATAAGACACCTGGTGGCTCATTCAAGTGAGTTGGCTCTCAGGTGTCTTCAGGCCCTGCAAGTTCTCTTATAGCGTAGCACCGCTTAGTAAATACAGCCCACTATGTTGTACAAGTAGTATTGGATGCGTTTATTATCATAGTTAAAGACAATCTGTAATTTATTAAAGTAGACAAAACTTATCACACAAATTGCAAAATACAAGAATGTATCAATCATTTGATAAAATAAGGCAGCAGTTTGTTAGGAAGAAAAATGTCTATGTTAATGAACATACTTGGAAAAGCGGTGACTTCTAGCAGTAAGACTGCATTAAAAACTATGAGACGGCTGATACTAAAACAGACTCCAAATGAGTTACACTGCCAGAAAACCAATGAGAGTTGACATATCTGGTTAATCTGTTCGCTGCCAGTGTTGCAAGAACAGAGCCAGTAAAACACTTACAGATTGCTACTGCGGTATATGTGCATGTGCTGGCGTGTGCATCTTTCTAAGACATTTAATGAGCTCTTGCGGTTTTTTGTACTGACAAAAAAAGCTTTAAGACTTTATACCCCTTCAGGATTAATTTGTGCACCACAAACATACTCTCCGTTCTAACGCAGCAGGTGAGAGCTACAGGATACAATATACCAGTTATAGAGCGTTAGTGCAGGGGGGGAGGCAACGCCAGTCCTCAAGGGCCACCAACAGGTCAGAATTTAAGGATATCCCTGCTTCAGCACAGGTGGCTCAATCAGTGGCCCAGTCAATGACTGCACCACCTGTGCTGATGCAGGGATATCCTTAAAACCTAACCGGTTGGTGGCCCTTGAGGACTGGAGTTGGCCACTCCCTCTGTAGTGGATTTGATTGAGCAACACAACATAGTGACACAGTGACACAGTGGCACAGTGACATAGTGACACAGTGGCATAGTGGCACAGTGACACAGTGGCACAGTGACATAGTGACACAGTGGCACAGTGACAGTGACACAGTGACATAGTGACACAGTGACATAGTAGCTGCCTGCAACCTACACTTAGTTTGCAAACCTCTGTGACAGTGTGCTGGGCGGCCTGAATCACACTTATTCACACACACGCTATAGAAATATAAGGCCAGTTTTCAGGTGACAGTTTGAATGCATTTGCCCTAATCTTCCACGAGACACGTGAGAATTACCTGAACTAAAGAATAGGAAAGCAGCGTTAGTAGCACAGTGGTGGATTGTCCGTTAAAACAACATAGTGTAGGTGGCCGCAGACTCTGCTATCTTGCACGCACATTATTGCCAATTACAAGGGTGTGATTCTGTTAACTCAAAGGTCAGTTTTCTTGTTAATAAGGAGGGAGCAGCAGGTCAGGCAGCCGTCCACTTTTGCCAGCTCGATGTTTCCGATTGGGATCAGCATGTGCTCCTTCAGCTTCTCAAACACCTGGGAAGAAACGCGGAGCAGGGAAAGCTGACATGTATCTGTGTATAACAGTAATCTCCATGTATACAGGTCTCTCACACGGACTGCTCTAGTTCTGCTGTGAAGATCTTCTCATGTTTAAATAACTAATGGTCTTACTATGAGCAGGAAGGGCTCATTTACACACAGAGCATCACAGTGAGACCGTGACAGGTCACATGTACACCGTCCTATATGAGAACAGTAATACAAATACACGTGGCACTATATGATGAATGGTCACGTATTAATTCATTCCCATTAACCCTTGCAATCTTGGGTATCTCGTGGCTCCAAACTGATTGCTGTAAACATTCCAAACTGATGATGTAAACGAAGCATATACAATAAATTATTTATTAAATGATTCCTGATCTTGGGTGATTATATATAATATAAAAATATTACTTGTGAGCACATTCACATGTCTGAGACAGGTCTGCACCCTAGCCTTTCACCATTATCACCTCGCATACAGTGCTTCCACTGTAGCAAGGGATTCTGGGAAATGACATCCAAATGAGCACACAGTGCCACCTTTTGTCTCAAGTCCATTATTACATTGCGCTTGAGGACTGGATATACACACACACACACACACACACACACACACACACACACACACACACACACACACACACAGACACATAACTAAGGTTTCTGTCTGATATTCAAAGTGACGTGCTTTATTAGTGATTTTACCTTCACGCTCTCTGGAAAGTCTTCTGGTCCGCGGTGCAGTAAAACGTGTCCTTTGTTTGGTATGTTTAAGTAAACGCAGTTAGCGGCAGCATCATCAGGGACGGTCAGTTTGTCGTAGCGGTGATCACTCATCTGCTGCATGGTCTGTAAAACATCATTTTAAAACAAGGTCAATCACCCAAACCCAGAAATGTTACCACTGGTAAACATCATTTATGCCTCCTCTCAGCTGAAAAAAACTGCTTAGCGAATCCATTGATTTAATTATTACGCATACAATGTTACAATGTGCAGATGTGCACTGTTCTAAAAAGTTTTCCTGTTTTGGATATAGATTACGTAAAAATGTGAATTTGATGAACCAAATCATAACCTTGTGTAATCTGGATCAGTTTTTTTGCTCTGGTTATATCTGTGGCGGGTTCATTGTAAACATAATACTAATATATTGGTGTTATGCTGCGTGTTACCTTATTCATTGTTTTTATTGTGCCAACTATTTTGTAATGATGCTGTGATACATGAAAATGACAGAATTTGGTTCGCATACCCACGGGTGTTCTTTTTTTGTGAGGTTTCGGCCCTTTTTATAAGAGATTCGTTTTCTAGTATATTCGTTTTATTGCGTCACGTTTCATAGATTGCTCCTTTTAAATACTTGGTGAACATAGGCCCATATTTACTAAGCGCTGCTATGCCGAGAGATACGTTCCAGTGCCGTCCATCCACCTGATTGGCCTGTAATATGTCTTATACCATAGCACCATGTCATGAAAAGGGACGAGGTTAATCAAACAAACTGCAAATATATTATTGTGTTAATGACCCATTTTCTCTCAGTCATTTTCTTTGCTTTCTCTGTTCCATAACCTCCCCTCCTCTGCACTTCTATATGTGAGGGCACACTAAGGGAATATAGGGCTGCAGGTGGAAAGCTATACAGTACATGTAATGGGGTGAAGCGCGAGCCTGGGAGAGAAGGTGGAAGCATTCCACTTGATGGTAACTTTGCATTCTCTCCTTTTCATTGTCGGTAATACTGTATCTCTGCTTCTGTGCACCTGTCCCATGGGTGGGAAAGAGAGAGGATTTGGCACCAAACCAGTTATTTTTAGTCCAATGCCCTGAATGCGCGAGTAGAAGCAGGTACTGCAGGAGTATGCCGTGTTTCTGAGAGGCTGCAGGTACTGCAGGAGTATGCCGTGTTTCTGAGAGGCTGCAGGTACTGCAGGAGTATGCCGTGTTTCTGAGAGGCTGCAGGTACTGCAGGAGTATGACGTGTTTCTGAGAGGCTGCAGGTACTGCAGGAGTATGACGTGTTTCTGAGAGGCTGCAGGTACTGCAGGAGTATGACGTGTTTCTGAGAGGCTGCAGGTACTGCAGGAGTATGCCGTGTTTCTGAGAGGCTGCAGGTACTGCAGGAGTATGACGTGTTTCTGAGAGGCTGCAGAGGGCCGGGTCTCTGGCTCATACAGAACACAATGTTCTGCAGACACATGAGGCACAGTGGTTATTGCAGTGGTTATTGCAGTGGTTATTGCAGTGGTTATTGCAGTGGTTATTACAGTGGTTATTGCAGTGGTTATTACAGTGGTTATTACAGTGGTTATTGCAGTGGTTATTACAGTGGTTATTACAGGAATGGCTCTTGAAAAGTAAATAACTCCACTCTACATGTCTGTAGGATTCCTCCCGGCAGCGGTACAAATACAAACTGAAAATACATCAAACGTAATGGAGAACAACTGAACATCAATGTTTTCTGGGGGCTAAAATGAATCATTAAAATGTTGTTTTTTATTCTATTACAAATAGAAATGCACACGGACCGTCACTCAGTGAGCCGCCGCCGCATTATTTGCTCCGACGCCTTTTAACTCCTTATGCAGTTTGTTAACTTGCATATTGTGATTTTCAGTCCTGGATATTGTAGCTGCCAACAAGATATACGTTTCAATGATACACGAAATAATACAGAAACAAATGGAATGGCTGTAACACATGCACTCCAGCACTTAGACCAGAGATCCCAACGGGGTTCCGCTGCACCCTGGGGTTCCGTGAGAGGATGAGAAGGGGCCGCGGAGCCCTGCCCTGGGGTTCCGTGAGAAGATGGGAAGGGGGCACGGAGCCCTGCCCTGGGGTTCCGTGAGAGGATGAGAAGGGGCCGCGGAGCCCTGGGGTTCCGTGAGAGGATGGGAAGGGGCCGCGGAGCCCTGCCCTGGGGTTCCGTGAGAGGATGAGAAGGGGCCGGATGAGAATGCAGCCAATAGGAGGTGTCAGAAGCCTGGGGTTTGGGCCAAAAAGGGAAATAAGCAGCAGCATGGGCAGGTGAGGTGTGTGTGTCCTGTGTCTCCTGTGTCTGTCCGTCTTGTTGTGTGGGTGCCTCAGCAACTGAGCACTGTGATTAGGGGTTCCCGACAAAAAAGGTTGGAAACCACTGCCTTAGGCAAATTAGCAATAGTAGGCACCCTAAGGAAAGATGGCATGCGGAAAGAGTGTGCACTGCAAGACTGACCAATCAGAATCCCTATATCACTAGTACTGAGCATCTTTTCCAGAGTTGGTGATGCACATGGCACTTACGTGGCACATTAGACTGTAAGCTCTTCGGAGCAGGGACTACTGTTCCTAAATGTCACCTTTATGTTGTAGGCACTTCTTCCCATTACATGTTATTAGTATTATTTGTATTTATATAATTGTCATGTGTATTACTGAAGCGCTATGCACATTAATGGTGCTATATAGATAAAGATATACATACATACATGGCACTACTGCTTTACCACCAGCTACATATTCTGCCCAAGTAAGACGTGCGTTCCAATTGGTCACAAAGGCCTCCTGTATTGTTAGTGAATGCAGAACACGGTATTTACAGCAGCATGTATTTTCCATTCATGAAGAAGGGAAGTCCCACTGTCATGTGTTGATGGGTCTGTAATATATTTCTGTGAGCAATCACCATTTGACAAGAGACATTACAGGGGAAGGAGATAATATCCCTAAACATCTGGTTGTTCTTAAAACAATGTATGCCACAGAGTGTAATAAGGATGGACGGACTGCAGTGAGAAAAAATAATATGTACCATTTGTGCATGAACGTTTAGCAAAAAAATGCAATGATGGAGCCTATAATAAACTAAAAAGAAGCCCATATTATGGATTTCAGACACGGTGCCCACTGTGGCCGAGCTTTGCCGAATCAGCGTTTCTTAGAACTAAGGAACTTTAGGGTGAGGGGATATTAGTGATGCAGCTGTGGCCTCTAATTAGACATTTTTAGCAGCAGCGAGGATGTAAATTAATGTGACATTTTCACTAGAGAATAAGCCTGGAACTTTATGATGAGAACATTATGATCATAAAATGACTCACAAGCACTCCAGTCAATAACGTGATTTAGATGCATCTGTCACTCCTATTCTTTTAGTGATACAGAGATTAAATGTTTTGTGTACACTCTATAGTGCTGATTGGTAAAACTATTAAGCGCCATGTGCATCATGAATATTCAGACATTTCAAATCATAAGACAAAGTGTGACTTTGTTTTACATATTCAGACAATATAATATTATGCCGCACATACTTAGTATGGACCCTGCACGGCTCTGAAGAGAGAGTGTGAGAGTGTGAGAGAGAGTGTGAGAGAGTGTGATAGAGAGAGTGAGAGAGAGTGTGAGAGAGTGTGATAGAGAGAGTGATAGATAGAGTGTATGAGAGTGTGAGAGTGAGTGAGAAAGTGAGTGAGAGAGAGTGATAGAAAGAGTGATAGAAGGAGTGTGTGAGAATAATGCAGAAATGATGTTTGGCGTGAACCTCTTTTTGCAAGAGGGCTCCCATCACTAAATGGTAACAATGTGTGGGTACGGCTAGTCTGTATGTCAGTCAGGCTCACCAAAGGGACCAGAGGTATCAAAAGGAGTTACTGGACTCAGGCGTTAACCCCTTCAAGATAGTGTCTTGCAATTTTGTCGTACTGCATACAGTAGGATACAAATCGATTTTGAAGAAGAAAATGGTTCATGTCTCCCATCGCTGGAGATCCTTCTCTATCAGTATTTGCAGCGTTAGCTTTCTCCCTATTTTCAACGCTCAATTGGGAATCTGTTTATTCGGAGAAGCGCTTCGGTCGCTCGCAAAACGTTACGAGCAAGTCTCTCGCCGTTCCGTTCATAAAACTTTTTTCCTTTCATGTTTATACAAACGTTTCACAAAAGATTTTTGGCCTTGTGGTTGCAGAAAGTCATAATTCCCCCAGCATTTTAGCTGGTTGTCACAAAACTAACTTGAAAGCATGTGACGTTTGCCAAAATGAGGCAAAAATGCCGTATTTGAAGTTGTATTGGGCGTGAATAATGTAGGCTTGTTGCAGGCTGTAATACGAACCATAATACTACCAATAACAAATGGCCCAATATATAGAGGCCTTGTAATGGCAGCAACAACTCATATTTCCCTACAAGCCAAAACGGGTCTTACAATGTGTAATAGCTAAAACAAACAGAACACCGTGCCCCCCACTCCTACACACGGGGGGCTGTGTGTGCAGCGAGGGCCCAGGCACAGAGCCGGCGGCGGAATCCTTGGTGTATTAGGACAGGACATTGCCAGAAAGTCTGAGGGGGGAAACAAAACAAAGACGCACAAACATAATAATAAAAAGCAAATCACACACTAGAGTTTTCATTCAGTGGAAAGAATGACTGCAGGGGGCTGAGAGAACAACCAGCACAGCAGAACGGCGTGGTTCACATTTTTTCCAGCATAAGTATAGCTTTCATTACCCCGCGAGGGGCAGTAGCTGTGCAGCATTACACATTTTTTCCAGTATAAGTATAGCTTTCATTACCCCGCGAGGGGCAGTAGCTGTGCAGCATTACACATTTTTTTTTGACCTCTGTTATTACATTTTTATGCGTCTCAAACGAGTCTGGCTTACGTCACGATAATAAACTTTGCCTCCTGGCATGAGTGGATAGAATAGTACCTTAGGCCAAGCCTGTCCCAGCACACAATACCCAGGGAGCTAGATAAGAATACAAATATTTATGATAATTAAACAACAAACCTCTTATTAAATATTAGGGCAAAGTAACAGTTCATGAAATAATAACACTATAGTCTGAAAAATAGCTTATAAATCGTCTGTATTATATTTACAACCATGGTAACGTGTACTCTTGGCTTTGCGCGCTAAACGCTAATTAAGCGAGTGTAAAAAAACACCACAATTCCCATGGGACACTAATAATAATAATAATCAGCGCTTTCCTCTGGCCAGGAAGACGGAAGCCCATCGCCTCGGCTCTCCCTTTGGTCACAGGGTTTGCTGGCGCCTCCGGTTGGGGCTTCTCTCTCACTTTCCTTATCTGTTTTACGGTTCTATTATCCGACGATTCTTTGTATATTTTGACCCGATTTCATTTACCCTCTTTCACTTTATCTTATACAGCTGTAAGAAGACTCACTGCCCCTGCGCCGCGGGCGAATGGGCCAAAGTCAGCAGCGCCGGGGCCCGTGTCTGCCGCGATTGAGTTACCGGAGGGGGGTCCATGCCTCTGAAGCGTTTATCTGTTAATCTGAAGTTGCTACATCTGTATCCTTCATATTTGTAACTTTCTCCTCTTCGCTGTCGCTCATCTCTCTCTCCTGTCAGACTAACTGCTTCCCCGTCCTCTCCATGCTATGTATGGCACCCCAACTTTGCTGGACATTTCTCCGTCCGTCTGGGGAGCGCCCCCTCACACGTGCCACCGGACAGCAGGGGAAGACAGGGAGCGCGCGGCTGCTCAGCACCAGGCACACAGGGCGCCGATTGTGAGACAAGGAGGAGACCGTCTGCGGAATCTTATTCTTAATAGTATAATTCATTTCTGAAAAAAGCTCTGTGAACGGCGATAAACAACGTGCCGAATATCAATATTTCGTATAATACATGAGGTGTTCTGTTATCTTGCTTAACCTGTTCCCTGCTCCTTGTGCCTAAACCCCAATGCTTACTGGCTCCTTATAGGAATGTACGACTTAAACGCCTATTCAAATAAATATTTGTATTTATACATTGCGCTGCTAGTGTACAAAGCGGAACATATTATATGACACACGCAATACATTCCTGCCTTGAACAGCTTACTATCTAAATCTTAGCACCTCAGGCAAATGAGAAAGTAATCGTTCACTTTAAGCTACTTAGAATCACTAAAGGGCCAGAGACGTCCCCAAAGGACACGCCGGCTCCCACCGTCCTACTAAAATACCACGAGCCTGCGTGGGACAGTGGGGCTCTGAGAAATGGCGCTCACTGACGCCACTAGTAGATGCGCAAATGTCTACGTTTGATTCACGGAAATGTTTGCAGATTTTTTTTTAAACCAGCAATCCCCCCCGACTTGGTTTTTTTTGCCCCCTGTGACCTCTTTTTTTTGCCCCCTGTGTCCTCTGAAGTTGAACCTCTAGTTCCCGAGATACTCACTGGGGAACTTAACGGTTTTCAATTTCCCTCCGGAAGAAACAAAATGGCTGCCAAATCGTGAGGGTTCCGCTGCCCAACAGGAAGCTGAAACGTCATTGGTTGCGGCTTCCGATTGAATGACCTTTGAAATCCCAGTGAAAAAACAGGAAGTAACGCCTGAAAAGTACACGGTTCACGGGTAAGCCCCCTGGTACCATCCTGTAAAAACAAGGGGGATACAGTGCTGGGATTGCTGCTTTACATTGGAAGTTTCCGGAACTTCTCACATAGGTTCACATGCTCAGAATTTCAGCAGCATGTATTCTCCACATTCCTGCCTTAGATTGTTATCTGGGGTTTTTACACCTGTGTTAAGTTCCTGGAATCTCTGTAAATCAGTATTGCTGACCTGAGGAAGAGACAGAACTGTCGCACGCTTATTTTATAATATCTATTCTTAGTCCAAATCAAACAGGTCTCACCTAATGCTGAAGTACTCATTTACTCTGCACTATCGCGGACTAACACGGCCATTTCTACTTAAACCAGAATTTATTGAAATTGATAAAGGTCGAAAAAGCCGTCTGAGTAGGTTACTGGCTCTGCACTTTTTAAACCTAGGCTTTGCTGAAAAGCTGTGTAATGCGGCAGGCAGAAGCGTATAGGGGACCGTGTTTAAATGGATGAGAAGTAAAGAGTATCTCACTGTGCTCATTTGCATGTCATCACCCAGAATCCCTGGCTGCACAGGAGCACTGTTTGCTAAGCAATAATAGGGAAAGGCAGGGCAGCAGCCCTGGGCGAGACCTGTGAATATGCCTACGTGTGGTATTTTTGTTTATTGAAATTGACAGTATATATAGGGCTACATGACCTTGCACACTCACTTTAATACTTGATGAATTTGTTTTGTGAAGCTTACCGATTTTCGCAAAATTGGTTGTGAAACAAATGAGCACGTTTTGTATTATTGGGGAAGGAATAATTGTGGAAGCTGTTTCCTTACTGCAACCAGTCAATGAATATCCTCTCTCAAAGGAGCGTTCACAAATACATCTTGTGCTACAAAATGACACAAGAATAGCACTGAGCGTGACAGCATCATTTAAATGCAGGTAAAGGTGAGAATGTGTCAATTGTATGTCTGCTTAAACTAAGCCGCGGAAATGCTTCACTGCAGGTGTCCTGTGCGGTGGTGACAGTTATCTGCCAGACACCTTCCTTAAACTAAACAAAAACCAATCACCAAATGGTTAACCACCGTAGGCAGTTATTAATTTACATCACTTTCAGAACTGACTTCAAAAGGACAATGATAATGGCACATGTTTAATAAGTGATGGTTATCCGTAAGCAAGGATATGAACAATCACTCACATTACATCATGTAAGTTAGTATCAAAATGATGCAAACGTCGAGGGATTCCTCTGATTCTTGAAATGTGCAATTTCTATGTTGATCCAATGATCTCAAAATACATCATACATAACAAAGAGTGAGAGTGACATGACAAGGCAGGCTGGGAGTGCTGCTCATTATGATGGGAACATCCCATTACAAAGCAGGCGTGTGTAGAGGGAGAGGGGGATTGGCCCGGTATTAAAGGGGTTGCACCCCATATGGCCACCCTCTGACCTCACTTGGGAGGCAAGGGGTTAACTGGACTGCGGTCCAGTAATGTGTTTTTACCCTGCTTCAGCACCCAAATGTGTATTCCCCTGTAACAATGTATTTCCCCATTTCCAGTGTCTGCACCAACACTCACATTGGGATCCGTTCGGGAGGAGAAGGGTTAATAGTTAGGAAGGGATTATAGCCCTTTGTTCCATTTTCCCGCCTTTGCAGGCTCCATTTTGCAGTTCCCCCATAGGCCGCCATGGCAGCTCCATACAATCCTATGGGGATTCCGGCGATTTGGGCCCATTCTCAGAGAAGACCTGCAGGTGGCGCCCGAGAGGAGGAGCGGCGGTTCCCCATTGTAAGTCAATGGAGCCATTCATTTCAATGGGGATTCCTCGAAGCCGACCTTCAGGACCGGGTTGGCAGCCATCCAAACCGCAGACCGCAAAAGCGGATACAATATCTGAAAAAGAGCTTTTGATCACACTAGGTCAAGTTCAAAGTCAATTGACGTGGGAAACTTAGGTTCTAGAGCAACCCGGAATAAAATTCGTTTTGCCCCTAGACCCTAGGAACCCCCACACTCGACCACCACCGGGTCCGAGAGCTAATGACCCCAGTAAAGGGTCGCGCTCGCCACGAGTGTCGCGCCATTGACTCTAATGGCGGAGGTAAAAGCCGCGAGTGAAAACGGCTAAGTCGGAATGAGCAGAAACCCAGAACCCATAACTCCGGTTCTGTTCAACCTAGAGGGCTGAGATTCGGCCACCATGTAGTCCTAGTTCCGGCAGGATTGCATGGCAAATACCGACCCTCTCGGGGCAACAGAACGGAGTCAGGGTAATTGCAACGTTTGGGTTTCTGCTATTGGCTTGCATGGCGAAAAAAAGCCTCGTGTTCCAAAAGGGTTTTTAAACTGTAATTTGGTATCTCCGGTCCAGTGGGTCGCAGCGAGCTGAAACTTGGCAATCATGGAGAGTCCCTTCCGGCATGAGGGTCTGGCAAGTTTCAGCCCGCTCGGCCCAGCCGAACGGATTATTTTAAAATATATATGTATTAAGAACTGTACAGTATTTCAAAGCAGGGATAAAAGCCTGCGAAAGTTACTGGCTCTGTTTAATGTAAATGCTCAGGGGGGCGACCCATTGTCTACAACAGACTCCCTGATCAAAGGCTCAGCCACTCTGGCTGTATACATTAGGGCGGAGAAACGCAGGACTTGAGTGGTCTGTAAGTGGTATAATTCACACCTACAGACAAAGGGTTTCCTGGCCATATCCAAGTCTGGTAGACTTGTAGGCGCCCTGACTTTTGTGTGGGCCTAAAGAAATGAGACCCCAAGGGCCAGAAGTACGCATGTCTAACTAGCTGGGGGGCTTGATCTAATAATGTTCCCACGCTAGCTGGCAAGGAGGGATTGGGTGCAGATAATTGTCCTTCAATGACTTGCACTCAATGCCAAGGTATAGGACTGAAATCACATATAAACCAGTGTCAGCCCTATGCCCAGTGTCTTCAATTTTACCAACTACTTGATGCCTGATTGCTGTATGAATTGCCAATCCTGTACCTGATTGCTTCATTACCCAACCCCTAAGTAAGTGCTATATCTTGTCTGTTATTTGTATAATCTTGTGTGTTCACCTATCTAAGGAATAAACTATCTTTATTATATCTAAGTCGTGTTCCATTCAACCCAGATATTTTGTGTATATTATAACCTATCACTAGCTACCGTGACAGGCTATAATAACTGGTGGCAGCGGCGGGATTGAATTGAACCTGTATTACAGTTTACTGCGGGATTCTGTAATACAGTAGGAACTCGGGTGAATTGCGAGTTCCTAAGGCTAATGATATTGAACACACGGGTGTACAACATATAACACGAGATATAACACCACCTCACTGTTCATACCTAACCCCTAAAAGCCTTGAACTATGAGCGAGAGTGCCGGCTCATCTACAGTCCGGACCCGGGCTCAGATACGGGACAAGTGCCGCGAATACGGGCTGCCCACGGAGGGCAGAGATGTGGTGCAGATGGGGGAGGCGATCAGAGACTACGAAGCCCGGCTTGCGGAGCCCGAAAGTACAGCTCCGCTCGCATTATTGCCACCGCCCGGAGAGCCGGGAATGGACCCAGCTCCGGGACGGCAGAGCCCCAGCGAGGGAGCGGGAGCACCTCCCGGGAGCAGTGCAGCAGAAGGGGTATTGGTCGCTGCGGCTACCAGTCCGTTCACCCCCGAAATGCTGGCGCTGATCACCGCGTGGGGTGACAGAGGGACACCGGAGGAGCGGATGCAGTTCCTGACGATGGCAGTGAACCGGCCCGCTTATTGTCCCCGTGCCCACAAAGACCGAGATACTCCTAAGCTGGACCATCACAGCCTCGCCATGTTTGTGGAAGGTACTGTACCGACCAGATCGACAGTTTCTTAAAGAACTTTGAGACGCAGTGCCGGCGGTACAAAGTGCTTCCTCAGCACCGGGTCATGCGACTGGACCCCTTGCTGTCTGGTCTAGCTAAGCAGACCATGATGGCGCTCCCGGAGGAATATGCCGATGACTATGATCATTTAAAAGAGCTATTGCTATTCAATATGGCCTCATCCCTGAAGCCTACCGGGGCAAATTCCGGCTGGAAGAGAGACAGCCCCTGGAGACTTTTGTGACTTACGATACCCGCATGGCATTGTACGGAATCCGATGGTTGGAGGGATGCGGGGCAAAGACTTACCAGGTCCTGCTGGATCTGATATTCCAGGAGCAGCTCATGCAGCAGTGTCCTCCGGCGGTGAGGGCTTGGGTGTACGATAAAAAGCCCAAGACTCACCAGGAGGCAGCGAGGCTCGCGGATGACTACATCACCAGCCGAGCGCTGATGCCCGCCAAGGCAGCGGCCAAAGCAGCGGCGGCCCCAGCCAAGAAGACAAGAATGACATTACATGTTATGTATCAGGAAATCATATACGTAGACGAAATTCTAATGTCTTCTTTGACGGTTCCAAGTAGTTTGGGAAAATGTACCCGATATAGAGATTTGAAATCTCGAGTGATCTGGATCCCCAGGTATTTAATTGCCTCTGGCCGCCAATTGAAATTGATGGATATCAGTTTTTCTGACTCCTTTGTGAGGTTAATGTTTAATGCTTCCGATTTCGTTTGGTTGATTTTGAACCCAGAGATCCGGTTAAATGTATCTGGGAGGCTGGCATACGAAGGGTCGTGAGAGGCGGTGCAGCTGCCTTGGAAAAAACGTGTGACCGGAATAGCAAAAAATCTAGGTACAAAAGTTTATTGGCACATAAAAAAACAGCAAAAAAGCACTCCTACGCGTCTCCCACGCTTTATCAAAGAGTACTCTCGGTAGGAGCACGCCGACAGCACCTGGCTCTCCAGATGATCATCAAAGTGAGTAACTTTATTACCAACTGTTACTTATCCTATATGTCTTACTACATTCATAGTCCTCTACAGCCATTGACACCCATATACGATGTACCTATTACAGGCTATTGGGAGTCTACAGAGAGTGGCAATCAAGGGACATATATAGTGGCACTATTGATCACAAACATTGTGGACTATGGAGGTCTAGGTTTATTATGCTGTTTTGTTTGGAAAGACAATAATGATTTAAAGGCTACAAATTGCATATTCAATACGTGGACATTTCCTGTTAGCATTGCTAGGGGATTATTCCTCTATCTCTTCTTCTATCTAGGAGGCAAAGCAGATTGGGTAGCGAGGTGGGAGGCCTGGACAAGGTTAGAAAAATATCATCAGCGTAAAGCACAACCTTGTGGGACTGGTCTTTAATTTGTGTCCCTGAGATATCTTGATTTAACCGAATTTGTGCCTCCAGCGGCTCCATGCTTAGGGCAAAGAATAGTGGTGACGGGGCCACCCCTGTCTAGTGCTGCTCTAATTGCAAATGGCTCAGAGGGGAAGCCCTGATAGATTACTTTTGCCACCGGATTGGAGTACAGTGCCATGATTGCCTTCAATATCCTACCCCCAAACCCAAACGCTCCAAGTGTGGCTCGGAGATATGGCCAGTCAATCCTGTCTTAGGCCTTTTCGGCATCTAGACTTACTGTAACACCATCACTGGGATCTGTTTTAAGTTAGCTTTCTCAATCAGGTCAATAATACGCCTGGTGTTATCGGCCGCTTGTCTATTCTTAATGAAACCTACCTGATCCGGGTGAATCAATCTAGGTAGGATGTGACTCAGTCTATTGGCCAGCATTTTAGAGAATATTTTTATATCCGAATTAATTAGAGATATCAGCCTGTAGCTTTTATAATTTGTCGTGTCTTTCCTTTGTTTGTAAATTAGTGAGATGGACGCCTGGAGCATCTGGTCCGGAAATGGGGCACCTGCTAGCACTGCATTAAACATACGGAGCATAGAGGGGGCCAACAGATTGATAAACCTTTTGTAATATAGATTGGAGAATCCATCTGGGCATGGGGATTTTGAAGGTTTCAGGTGTTTAACCACCTGTATAACCTCTTCCAATGAGAAGTCCAGCTGTAGAGCCTCTCTCTCCTCTCCACTCAATCTAGGTAAATTTGCATCCGCTAAGAACTCTTTAAGAGCCCGCGTTGTATTGGTGTTATGTGTGACCTCCTCCCCGTTGTATAAATTCTCATAATAATTCTTAAATTCTTCTATAATTAATTTGGGGTTTGATGCCTGACTTGATTTTGATCGCATGCATATTATAACTCGATTGTCTGTTTCTCAATTTGTTTGCTAGTAGGGTATCTGGCTTGTTTGCTTTCTCGTAAAATTTCCTCTTTGACCAACTCAAGGACTTCTCATCCTGGGAGGTGAGAAACATATTCAGTTCTATTCTAACATCCTTCAAGTCCTTCAGCGTATCTGCCCTTCCGTTACTCTTGTGTAACTCTGAGAGTTCTGTCAACTTCTTCTGAAGCTTCCTAATTTTTGCTTCCCTCTCTTTCTTTCGTCCTGCCACAATGCTAATTAATGTACCTTGGAGAGTCAATTTATTAGCCTCCCATAGAGTAGACTGTGAATTTACACTGTCTTGATTAATCCTAACGATTTGCTCTAATTCCGATTCGATTGTGTGGCTGACCTCTGGGATTTTTATAATTGCTTTGTTTAACTTCCAATTTGCTCCAGGTCTTTCTAGACTAATTAGCGTGCACCTTAATTCAATCGGCACATGATCCGACCATGAAATATCATGGATCCTGACATAGGATCCCTGCGAGCAATCTATTCGAAACAAAGAAGTAGTCGATTCGGCTCTAGCTGTTGTGTGGATGTGAGAAGAAATGATACCCCTTCTCCCCTGGGTGTAGTTCTCTCCTAATATCAATTAACTCTTTTAATTCTGCTATTAGGGAGGCTGACCGTTCCTTGCTAACTCGACGGGCTTGGAATGACTTATCTACCTCTGGATCCAGGGCCCTATTAACGTCTCCTGCCAGAATGATGTGTCCTTTGGCTACTTTCCCTAAGATTTTTTTTAAAAATTGGTAGAAAATGACGGGTCGTGCTCGCACGGGGCGTATACATTCGCTATCGTTAGTTATTGCCCCTGTATTGAGCCCACCACGATTATATATCTGCCAGGCTTGTCTTTTTTCAACTGTTCCAACACAAAAGGGGCATCTGTTATGAAACAGTATTGCTACTCCCCTTTTCTTGACAGTAGCTGATGATAAAAAGGATTTACTAAAATATGTCACAATATTTAGGGTAACTAGCACTGCTGAAATGGATTTCTTGCATTAGAACTACATCAGCCTTCATCGTTTTATATTCCGGCATGGCCACCCGTCTCTTGTTGGAGCTATTGAGTCCCTTAACGTTGTGTGAAACGATGTCAATGTCATTTAATGAGTGTTGGCTCACTGCTTACCTCGTGTATCTCCTGACCCGGACCGCACACGAGAAGCCCCCGCCGCCTCCGAATTCTGACTCCCCATCTGGGAGGTTTAGGACTTGGGAAGGACAAGAACAGGCGAGGCAGATCGAACACGGGGATGGGCATGGGGGACAATACAAAAACACACACCAAAATAAAACAGGAGCCAATATTGTCCCTACCTGGACCTGGCTCTACTGCCCTTGGGTTCATGACCTCTCCCGGAACTGGACAAGGAGAGGTCCTGTCGCCTGTGCGACTCAGGTACACAAGGGACTTTCTTGGGCCTCAGGGGACGCCCCCTGGCCCTCTGTACCCAGAGCTTGTGAACTGCTGGACATGTATACACCTAACTCATTCCCGGCATCTTCAACTAGTAATAATAAATTGCTACTTCTAAAGCAACCCTATTTCCTCTTACGAACTAAGCCCATCTCCTGCCTCCTCAGCTTCTGTGTGGCATCCCAGGCCCTATTGATAACCGTCTTTATGGGAAAGAAAGTCAGGAAGAACAGCCCTTCTATGCGGACTCTCCACCTTGGTGCGTTTTTGAACCTCTTTGGGGTCATATGTGACACAAAGATATTTTTTACGGGAGTCCCCTTTTGATAATTTTTTCTCTTTGCTCTCATTGGTGGGTGTTCAACAATCCCGCTACTTCACACTGATGAGACCAAAAAGGTTGAAAGAGCTGTCTGTATGTAGGGTTACTGGCTTTGCACTTCTTTAACCCAGACTGTGCTACAGAGCTGTATAATACGGCAGGCATAAGCTTATAGGGGTCCATGTTAAAATGGATTTGAAGCAAAAGGTGACACTATGCTCATTTGTATGTCATTTCACAGAAATGTACAAAAAAGTGTTCTGGAAATGACACGCACAAAACTTGTGTCACAATCATTAGAAGGATAGTCTGTGATTTTGTTTTATTTGGGGGGGTAATTTCCAGGCGACCAGTTCAGAAACTTGCCTTAAATGTTTTTATTCCAATTCACATTAGGCAGAGAGCTATTTACACAAACTCTTCACGGATGGGGCTGACTGGTAAATTCTGTGTACAAAAACAAATGATTTCTTCTATATTCGAAACCTCATTAAATTCTTACACAAGCAGTGAGGTGAGGACCGGATCATTGGAGAGCTGACAAGTGAGCAGATATAATCCCAAACCCTCCAGTGAAGCCTAAATTAATATATCCAAAACACTGGGCCTGAGACCAAGCACATTAGGACTGCCCTGCTCTGTGAAAGGCCTGGCTTTACGATAACCCTGTGACAATGGCCGCCTGCAACTTCCTGTTTTCTTCAGCATGGAGCATGGACGGCCATTCAATATGCTCTGAAGCCAATGTCTGCAGCAGCAGCAGCAGCAGCAGCAGCAGCAGAGCTCCGCTCTACTCCAATGTATGGGGCTACACACCTCTCTATTAGAAGTAACCCACTTCACAGTATACTGAATGAAGGCCATTTACAGAAATAAAAGGAGCGTTCTGGGGAGGAGCGTAGAAAAGAAGACAGAAAAACAGACAAGAACACCAATGGAGAGGGTACATTTATACCGTAAGTATTAGGAATATGCGCTGTGTCCTAATGCTGAGCCTGGCTCATTAAATAGTGGTAACATGCTGGGGAAAGTGTTACAAAGCTATTGTTCTATTGTACCAATCTGAGAACCAAGCAATGTCTATTACAGGGGTATTGCGAGAACCCTAGCATGGAAAAGGTTAATACTCTGCTAATGTGCCAAAGTGAAGGCTTACTCATTAAACACAAAATCTGGCAGAACGCATCACATATTTCAGTAATCATATTAAGGTTATGCAATTGTAAGGCTGCCAGGTATAGCACATGAAACACTGGGATATGCAGCAGTATGAGCGCTAATCCCGCCGGTGACATTACTTCCTCATTCAGTATGCACGTGAAACATTCAGTGGAATTTCTTAGGAAAATAAATTGTGCCCCTGGCGTTTCTAAGGTATTTTAATGAACAATAGTAATAGACAATCAAATATTTTACCTTCAGGGCTTTCTGCGCCGCTTCACTTGAGCCAATGACGATAAGGTTTGGTCCGGCCATGCTACAGAAACTCTTCAGGTGCAAATAGTCACACACAGGGACGGTGGACACAGCGTAATCCTATATAGAAAACAACAGAACAGTCTGTAGGAAGAAATTCACGTCAACGTGAGTCTCAAGAACTATAATGTTCGCTCGTTCCTTTCTGTCCTTTACGACAACACATTCAGTGCTAAAAGCTGTTGAACAAGCGGAAACAATGAGTAAGGATTTAAAAGAACATTTCATGTTTGAGAGTTTACCTTAAAAATGAACACGCAATAATGATCAAAACAGCCATAACATGTCTCAGTTTAGTACTCAGCATGTCTCAGCTTAATACTCAGCATGTCTCAGCTTAGTACTCAAAATGTCTCAGCTTAGTACTCAAAATGTCTCAGCTTAGTACTCAGCATGTCTCAGCTTAGTACTCAACATGTCTCAGCTTAGTACTCAACATGTCTCAGCTTAGTACTCAACGTGTCTCAGCTTAGTACTCAACGTGTCTCAGCTTAGTACTCAGCGTGTCTCAGCTTAGTACTCAGCATGTCTCAGCGTGTCTCAGCATGTCTCAGCGTGTCTCAGCTTAGTACTCGGCGTGTCTCAGCTTAGTACTCGGCGTGTCTCAGCTTAGTACTCGGCGTGTCTCAGCTTAGTGCTCAGCATGTCTCAGCTTAGTGCTCAGCGTGTCTCAGCTTAGTATTCAGCGTGCCTCAGCTTAGTACTCAGCATCTCAGTTTAGTACTCAGCATGTCTCAGCTATGTGCTCAGCATGTCTCAGCTTAGTACTCAGCGTGTCTAAGCTTAGTACTCAGCATGTCTCAGCTTAGTACTCAGCATGTCTCAGCTTAGTACTCAGCATGTCTCAGCTTAGTGCTCAGCATGTCTCAGCTTAGTGCTCAGCGTGTCTCAGCTTAGTACTCAGCGTGTCTCAGCTTAGTACTCAGCATGTCTCAGCTTAGTACTCAGCATGTCTCAGCTTAGTGCTCAGTATGTCTCAGCTTAGTACTCAGCATGTCTCAGCTTAGTACTCAGCGTGTCTCAGCTTAGTACTCAGCATGTCTCAGCTTAGTACTCAGCATGTCTCAGTTTAGTACTCAGCGTGTCTCAGCTTAATACTCAGCGTGTCTCAGCTTAGTACTCAGCATGTCTCAGCTTAGTGCTCAGCATGTCTCAGTTTAGTACTCAGCGTGTCTCAGCTTAGTACTCAGCGTGTCTCAGCTTAGTGCTCAGTATGTCTCAGCTTAGTGCTCAGCATGTCTCAGCTTAGTACTCAGCGTGTCTCAGCTTAGTACTCAGCATGTCTCAGCTTAGTGCTCAGCATGTCTCAGCTTAGTACTCAGCATGTCTCAGCTTAGTACTCATCGTGTCTCAGCTTAGTACTCAGTGTGTCTCAGCTTAGTGCTCAGCGTGTCGCAGGTTAATACTCAGCGTCTCAGCTTAGTACTCAGCGTGTCTCAGCTTAGTACTCAGCATGTCTCAGTTTAGTACTCAGCGTGTCCGAGCTTAGTACTCAGCGTGTCTCAGCTTAGTGCTCAGCATGTCTCAGCTTAGTACTCAGCGTGTCTCAGCTTACTACTCAGCATGTCCCAGCTTAGTACTCAGCGTGTCTCAGCTTAGTACTCAGCGTGTCTCAGTTTAGTACTCAGCGTGTCTGAGTGGAAGACAACACATCCATTTTTCCTAGAAAAGTGAGGAGATACAACATGGAATTTAAAATAAATTGTTTTTAGCAGCCTCGTTACCTATGGAAAACTTTATCATATAGAATTACACTGACCTTAAACGTGTCTGCCAGTATCTCTGCTCCTCGCTGGTTGGTTCTTTTAGACAAACCCACAAAGAACTCCCGTCCTGGAGTAGAAGAAACAGAATACTTTAATGCCACGGGCTATTTACAAGAAATAAGTGGCTACACACTTCCGCTGGACCTGTACATATACACTATACCCCTCCCCCTCCCCCCCCCACTATAACCGTGAGAATCTTACAGTAGTTTTCTAAGTTACAAAAAGCCAATGTATGCAAATCACTTTGTTGCGTGTTGAAAATGGTCTCCCATGTGATATCTCTTAGGCTAAGTCCCTGGTGGAAGCTGCTGCACAAGCGCCTGGCGTCCTGGCGGCGCGCGCACAGCTTAAAACCGCGATCTGCGGTCTGTAGGGAGCGATCAGATGTGTGTGGGGGGGGGGGGGGCGTGGCCGTGATGGGGAGCGGGGCCACGACACAAAGCACAGCCCAGAAATAAGAAGTCTCTATTTGACGGGGTCCTACATATATTATTGTATGTGATTCAATGTTGGAGATCTTGTAGCTTTGTAATATCTTACATTTAATATTTGTATTGCCCTTGCCCCTTGCAAGACTGGAAGAGCCTGCAATACTTACTCGGTTTCCTACAATACATAGATTAATATAATTAGGGCATATCTTGTTACACCAACGTTTCTACAATACATGGCCCTTAAAGGATACCATGCTTTCTGTATAGGGAGAGACAGAGAGACAATTCTCCGTCTGTGTTATTCTAGTCTTATAATCATTATTTTAATTGTTTTTATTATGAATACAGTCTCAATGTGGCTTTGATTTGGGCACGTTTACTTCATACATGTGCATTGTGTGGTAACCCCAAACATCTCAAGGTGTCCATCTTAGTTGATTTCTTTTTTTAATGTTTACTGTACGCTGCACTACATACGTAGGAGGTCAAGAAAAGATGTGGATCCAGTGTAGGTAGAGCGCACCCTAAATTGGTTTCCTGGGGCAAGTACTGGACCAGCACCATCTCAGAAGCAGATCACAGCCAGGACTGGGCTGTGATCGGTGCAGAATCCGGCTGACAGATTATTATTTTTCGCTGCTCTGTATTTTGGATTTGGAGGGCGCTGTTTGAAGATTTTGTGGGTAAATATGAAGTGACAAGAGACGGTTCTTATTGGCTCCCGGCGCACCGCGTCGCCGCACGGGAACACAATCATGTTGCATCCCCTGCTGGCTGACGCGCCACAGCACCGCGTGAGCCAACACGCAAGGAGACACTGGGGCCTGCCAGTATGGAGGTGAGTGATTGGTGTGCGGCGCGCATGCCACCGCGCACGCCGCCATCACCACCGGGAACCCAGCTTCAGAAGTGCGATCTCAGTCAGAGACGTGATCACTGCAATTTAAGAATTTCTACCTTCATGGAGACCGTATCCCATGTTTTGTGGTATATCTGAACTGATTAAACTGGTTTCAGATCACTGGAGCAGCGGTGCGCATACAGGGGGGGGGCACCCCCCGGGGGGCGCGAGATTATCTGCGGTGGGCGCAGGGTTTACAGCGGCTCCGCACGCCTCCCGAAGGCACTTAAATTAAGTGCCAGGGAAGCGGTGAAGGCCTCCGTAAACCTTACTTACCGTGGTTCAGCCGGCATCTGGGGACGCGTCGCCATGGCAACGTGACGTCATGACTGACGCCCAGATGCCGGGAACCACGGTAAGGAGGAGGGGGGGGGGGGGGAGGGGCGCGCGCGCAGGACAGCCAGCAGGAAGGCGCAGGGGAAAAAGATTGCGCTCCCCTGCACTATAGAATATTGGTTTGCATTATACGTGGTTTAGATGGAAGGGAACAGAGAATCATTTTGGCCCTGTACTGGGCTGAACATGCACTGCAGTTTTGGGCACCTCCATTATAAAAAAAAGACATTATGGAGCTGGAAAGAGAGAAGAGTCACCACATGAATAAAGGGGGTTAAATGTCTGATGTACGAGGAATGACCATCGAAATTAGAATTGGTTACATTAGAAAAGAGGCAAAGATATAGAATAACTACTTACAAATACAGTATATCCAATGTGACCGCAATACACTTTCCAATTAACTTTTTACCCCAAGTACAGTACTTATACCACAAATATATTGTGATCGTTGTAACGAATGAGGAGAGTTTTGATTGCAGAGAGTTGTACGTTGTTTTGCTGTATGTTAATTTGTATACACATTGTACAGTAACACTACAACCACAACATGCATCTGGCATTGTCGATAATGAACAGGTTAAGAATCGGAATATATTACCTGTAAACAAAACGTCTCCACCGTCTAACGTTGCACTTTCATCTGTCATTTCCACCACATTTAGCTGAAGGTCTTGTAAGGCTTTCTTCACTCCTCCTATCTGCACAAATACAAATTCTTAACAATGAGTGTGTTCTTCTTCAGACGGGTGGCTATTTATTAAAGTCACAAAACTGGGGCAAAAAGTGGTGCAAACATTAGCATCAGGCGTAAATCCAGTGCTATGTTTGCAAAACTAGCGCAATCCGGAAACTTTGACAAACTATCACTCTGAGCTGATACATTCGTTTACCTTAATCTTCCAATCCTGGAACCCAAATCAAAAAGGTACCAAACAGCTTCAATTCCTCCCAAATTTGTATTTCTTTCTTTTCTGACCTGAATGGAGGCTCCCTGTGCCCTGTCCCAAACGTATTCCAACATACACATTACTGTTTAACTCTTTAGTATATCTGTAGCATTATTTTATTGAGTGGGTATGGCACTTCTGTATCAAAGCAACAGAGACCCTTTTGGGGGGGGGGGGCGGGGTAAGGAAGTTGTGTAGATACAGTGGTGTGAAAAAGAAAGTACACCCTCTTTGAATTCCATGGTTTTACATATCAGGACATAGTAACAATCATCTGTTCCTTAGCAGGTCTTAAAATTAGGTAAATACAACCCCAGATGAACAACAACACACGAAATGTTACACCATGTCATGATTTATTTAACAAAAATAAAGCCAAAATGGAGAAGCCATGTGTGAAAAACTAAGTACACCCTTACTGCTTCCATAGGAATTAAGATGCTAAGTAGCAGACATGTGCTGCTAATCAAATGCCCTTGATTAATTGATCATCAGCAAGTGTGACCACCTCTACAAAATCCGAAGTCCCACCCACCCTATTTTTAGGCATGAGGGATGTCGGCGTTGGAAAGAAAGATCGGGATTCTGCTCAGTTTTGTCGCAGCTTGTGGTTTGTATTGACCGGAGTAACGTTACTTTGGGAGGGGCACTCCTGAAGGGAGATCGCAGACCTCAGAAGTATTTTAATTGGGGAAAGCAGTACCATTTCAGGCGGCTGCAGCCGGAACAGTGGTGTCCTTGAAGGTGAAATTGGTGGAAGGCGTTACCATTCCAGACTAGGCTCAGTTGTTGTGGGGGTGACCTTCCGATGGGGGCTCTGTGCATTCAGACTAAGGTACTGAATGGCTTGAGGAGCCCAAGCTGAGGGTATCCCTCGCGCTCCGGTAGGTGTGAGCGGAGTAATCTGGCTGGGTCCCTAGTTGGAGATAAATATGAGATATTTATCATGTTGTTAGAATAAAGCTGGGGGCATTAATTTCTCTCAAGAAGTTGTATGGTGTGTTTATTGGGAATGGGAGGGGGTCCAGCTCGAGGCGTGGGTAAGTCATGTTTATTGGGATTGGGACAGGGGTCCAACTCGAAGCGTGGGTAAGTCATGTTTATTGGGAATGGGAGGGGGTCCAGCTCGAGGCGTGGGTAAGTCATGTTTATTGGGAATGGGAGAGGGGTCCTGCTCGAGGCGTGGGTAAGTCATGTTTATTGGGAATGGGAGAGGGGTCCAGCTCGAGGCGTGGGTAAGTCATGTTTATTGGGAATGGGAGGGGGTCCAGCTCGAGGCGTGGGTAGGTCATGTTTATTGGGAATGGGAGAGAGGTCGAACTCGAGGCGTGGGTAAGTCATGTTTATTGGGAATGGGAGAGGGGTCCAGCTCGAGGCGTGGGCAAGTCATGTTTATTGGGAATGGGAGGGGGTCCAGCTCGAGGCGTGGGTAAGTCATGTTTATTGGGAATGGAAGGGGTTCCAGCTCGAGGCGTGGGTAAGTCATGTTTATTGGGAATGGGAGGGGGTCCAGCTCGAGGCGTGGGTAAGTCATGTTTATTGGGAATGGGAGGGGGTCCAACTCGAGGCGTGGGTAAGTTATGTTTATTGGGAATGGGAGAGGGGTCCAGCTCGAGGCGTGGGTAAGTCATGTTTATTGGGAATGGGAGAGGGTCCAGCTCGAGGCGTGGGTAAGTCATGTTTATTGGGAATGGGAGAGAGGTCCAGCTCGAAGCGTGGGTAAGTCATGTTTATTGGGAATGGGAGGGGGTCCAGCTCAAGGCGTGGGTAAGTCATGTTTATTGGGAATGGGAGGGGGTCCAGCTCGAAGCGTGGGTAAGTCATGTTTATTGGGAATGGGAGAGGGGTCCAGCTCGAGGCGTGGGTAAGTCATGTTTATTGGGAATGGAAGGGGGTCCAGCTCGAGGCGTGGGTAAGTCATGTTTATTGGGAATGGGAGAGGGGTCCAGCTCGAGGCGTGGGTAAGTCATGTTTATTGGGAATGGGAGAGAGGTCCAGCTCGAGGCGTGGGTAAGTCATGTTTATTGGGAATGGGAGGGGGTCCAGCTCGAGGCGTGGGTAAGTCATGTTTATTGGGAATGGAAGGGGGTCCAGCTCGAGGCGTGGGTAAGTCATGTTTATTGGGAATGGGAGAGAGGTCCAGCTCGAGGCGTGGGTAAGTCATGTTTATTGGGAATGGGAGAGAGGTCCAGCTCGAGGCGTGGGTAAGTCATGTTTATTGGGAATGGGCCAGGGTCCAGCTCGAGGCGTGGGTAAGTCATGTTTATTGGGAATGGAAGGGGGTCCAGCTCGAGGCGTGGGTAAGTCATGTTTATTGGGAATGGAAGGGGGTCCAGCTCGAGGCGTGGGTAAGTCATGTTTATTGGGAATGGGAGAGAGGTCCAGCTCGAGGCGTGGGTAAGTCATGTTTATTGGGAATGGGAGAGGGGTCCAGCTCGAGGCGTGGGTAAGTCATGTTTATTGGGAATGGGAGAGAGGTCCAGCTCGAGGCGTGGGTAAGTCATGTTTATTGGGAATGGGAGAGAGGTCCAGCTCGAGGCGTGGGTAAGTCATGTTTATTGGGAATGGAAGGGGGTCCAGCTCGAGGCGTGGGTAAGTCATGTTTATTGGGAATGGGAGAGAGGTCCAGCTCGAGGCGTGGGTAAGTCATGTTTATTGGGAATGGGAGAGAGGTCCAGCTCGAGGCGTGGGTAAGTCATGTTTATTGGGAATGGGCCAGGGTCCAGCTCGAGGCGTGGGTAAGTCATGTTTATTGGGAATGGGAGAGGGGTCCTGCTCGAGGCGTGGGTAAGTCATGTTTATTGGGATTGGGAGAGAGGTCCAGCTCGAAGCGTGGGTAAGTCATGTTTATTGGGAATGGGACAGGGGTCCAGCTCAAGGCGTGGGTAAGTCATGTTTATTGGGAATGGGACAGGGGTCCAGCTCGAGGCGTGGGTAAGTCATGTTTATTGGGATTGGGAGAGAGGTCCAGCTCGAAGCGTGGGTAAGTCATGTGCATGTGAAAGCCGTGTCATCAGACTGCTGTTGCCAAGTGATTTCCTGCCAGGCAGATGGCATTCTCTGCTTAATGTAGATGTCCCAAACAAGGGCTACTTGGTATTCACATTCTGCCTGAGATTTAGTCCCTTTTTATAAAGTGGGAACATAGCTGGAGCAGCTACACAAGTGTCCCAACGCTACAGATATTACTACCAGTAAGTAGGATAAAGCTTCATTTAGAGCTATTGTTGCTGGAGTGTCTGGTAACCAGCTGCGAAGTCTATACCGCTTACAGGACAGAAACTTTAATACAATTCAGAAGATCTTAAGCTTTGGCTTTTCCATGGCCTGATAAAGCATGAAAACAAATGACTGATTGTATGTGCACCCTAAAAACAAAGATTCACTAAGCTCCGTAAAATGACCTGCGTGGATCACCATTATTGCGCACAGTATTTGTAGTGCTGAAGCCGGATACCTTCCTACATTGCAGACGTGAGTTTGCAGCAATGGTGAAACCCGGTCTACCGATTCACTGCCACGGTACAGGGCTAGGCCATACATTCACTGCCACAGGGGCGGGGCTTAGCCATACATTCACTGCCACGGGGGCGGGGCTTAGCCATACATTCACTGCCACGGGGGCGGGGCTTAGCCATACATTCACTGCCACGGGGGCGGGGCTTAGCCATACATTCACTGCCACGGGGGCGGGGCTTAGCCATACATTCACTGCCACGGGGGCGGGGCTTAGCCATACATTCACTGCCACGGGGGCGGGGCTTAGCCATACATTCACTGACACGGGGCGGGGCTTAGCCATACATTCACTGCCACGGGGGCGGGGCTTAGCCATACATTCACTGCCACAGGGGCGGGGCTTAGCCATACATTCACTGCCACAGGGGCGGGGCTTAGCCATACATTCACTGCCACGGTACAGGGCTAGGCCATACATTCACTGCCACGGGGGCGGGGCTTAGCCATACATTCACTGCCACAGGGGCGGGGCTTAGCCATACATTCACTGCCACAGGGGCGGGGCTTAGCCATACATTCACTGCCACAGGGGCGGGGCTTAGCCATACATTCACTGCCACGGTACAGGGCTAGGCCATACATTCACTGCCACGGGGGCGGGGCTTAGCCATACATTCACTGCCACAGGGGCGGGGCTTAGCCATACATTCACTGCCACAGGGGCGGGGCTTAGCCATACATTCACTGCCACGGGGGCGGGGCTTAGCCATACATTCACTGCCACTGGGGCGGGGCTTAGCCATACATTCACTGCCACGGGGGCGGGGCTTAGCCATACATTCACTGCCACGGGGGCGGGGCTTAGCCATACATTCACTGCCACGGGGGCGGGGCTTAGCCATACATTCACTGCCACAGGGGCGGGGCTTAGCCATACATTCACTGCCACGGGGGCGGGGCTTAGCCATACATTCACTGCCACGGGGGCGGGGCTTAGCCATACATTCACTGCCACAGGGGCGGGGCTTAGCCATACATTCACTGCCACTGGGGCGGGGCTTAGCCATACATTCACTGCCACGGGGGCGGGGCTTAGCCATACATTCACTGCCACAGGGGCGGGGCTTAGCCATACATTCACTGCCACGGGGGCGGGGCTTAGCCATACATTCACTGCCACGGGGGCGGGGCTTAGCCATACATTCACTGCCACGGGGGCGGGGCTTAGCCATACATTCACTGCCACAGGGGCGGGGCTTAGCCATACATTCACTGCCACAGGGCGGGGCTTAGCCATACATTCACTGCCACAGGGGCGGGGCTTAGCCATACATTCACTGCCACGGGGGCGGGGCTTAGCCATACATTCACTGTCACGGGGGCGGGGCTTAGCCATACATTCACTGCTCCGTCTCTGGCAGTGAAGGAGTTATAAGCTTGTCTTTTTGTATTTGTTTGAGTCACTGTTTTTCCAAAGTACATTTCTCATATTACTCACACAGCGGCAGTGCCCACATTACTCACAGTGGCAGTGCCCACGTTACTCACACAGGGGCAGTGCCCACGTTACTCACACAGCGGCAGTGCCCACATTACTCACACAGCGGCAGTGCCCACGTTACTCACACAGCGGCAGTGCCCACGTTACTCACACAGCGGCAGTGCCATGTACACTTCAGACAAT
This sequence comes from Ascaphus truei, assembly GCF_040206685.1. NCBI lineage: Eukaryota > Metazoa > Chordata > Amphibia > Anura > Ascaphidae > Ascaphus > Ascaphus truei. The sequence goes on along the minus strand of NC_134492.1, from coordinate 5,170,760 downwards.
GTGTCCGGCTGCTCATACAGATACAATACAGATATAATACGCCGCACGCTGGGAGGCAGAAAAGAGGGCGCTAGCCTGCGAGACACCGGAATAAAAAGCTTACACCTTTAATAAGCTCAATTTTGTATTTAGTTACTAGAGAAATTATCAGAAAATGAATTTCTAACCAGTATTCTTCTAATTACATGACAGGCACTGCCACTATCCCTGCCACTATCCCTGCCACTATCCCTGCCCCTATCCCTGCCACTATCCCTGCCCCTATCCCTGCCACTATCACTGCCACTATCCCTGCCACTATCACTGCCACTATCACTGCCACTATCACTGCCACTATCCCTGCCACTATCCCTGCCACTACCACTGCCACTATCCCTGCCCCTATCCCTGCCACTACCACTGCCACTATCCCTGCCCCTATCCCTGCCACTATCACTGCCACTACCGGCTGCGGCTTTCCCAGCAAATACACGCGCGAGGACACGGCAGTATTTCTTCTTGTTTAAAGGAAAATCTACCCCGCTGACCTGGAAGGATTCTATGCAGGGGGCTCATTCCACAGCCCCACAGCCCCACAGCCCCACATAACCACAGCCCCCACATAACCACAGCCCCCACATAACCACAGCCCCCACATACCCACAGCCCCACAGCCCCACATACCCACAGCCCCACATAACCACAGCCCCCACATAACCACAGCCCCCACATACCCACAGCCCCACATAACCACAGCCCCACATAACCACAGCCCCACATAACCACAGCCCCACATAACCACAGCCCCACATAACCACAGCCCCACATAACCACAGCCCCACATAACCACAGCCCCACATAACCACAGCCCCACATAACCACATCCCCAAGGATTTGCATCAGAAATGTAAATGTTTGCCTTAAGCTAAACTCGCACCGCAGATATTATGCAAATAAGGCCCTGCGCGTTTCACTGTTTATCAGAGAAGATTAATACTGTCAAAAGCAATCCGGTTCACATGATACTGAAGAAGATTAAATGATACTACAAAATGCAACCAAGCAACTTAAATTACTGTTAAATTAGCAACGTGTTGCAATAAAGTTACCCTTTCACTGCCAAAGGGGTCAGTAAGGCAATGTTCTGCAGGCCCTCTCTGGTAGTGAAAGGGTTAAAAAAATGCAATAAGCTTCTCCACCTGTTCTAGCAGCGGTTTGACAATATGAGATACGTTAGCCATGCAAGTATAGTATGCGAGAGCCTGGCTGCATCAAGAGGGGGTTACATATATTTATACTGCAAATGTCGATTTTGTTCTTAAATCCGTCAGGGGTCCCTCTCCCCCCGCTCTGCTGCTCCCCTCCAGCAGGTGATTTAATATTCTCATATTAGCCATATCTAGGTGGTCACACTGCTCATACGGTGCATCAGCGTTAGTGAGCTGCTGTCGTCTGCTGAAGAATGTGTAAAGTCTTTAATGCATTTACTTATCCGTGGTAAAGTCGCAGCCTATGTTCTATATACAAAGAGTGCGGTCTGGAGATCTGGCGTGACGTCTGTCACACAACTATGTTTTTCTATGTTTGATAATATTATCTCCATGCGCCTCTATATACTATTCTGGCAAACTATATTTCTGGATCTGTGCCAGCGGTGGGTTAAACCATATAGACTGAACCCCAATGTACACCCCAATGTATACCCAATCATACAAACGGGACCGGGGTGTACCGAAGGGGTGGTGATGTGGGCAGCGGAGGAAATCGTGCCGAATGGCATCTCCATGGATATCGCACAAGTGCATCCCCATGGATCGCGCCACATCCGGCGCGGGTATGCACCCAGGCACAACGGCGCCCTAGAATAGAACGAGGCCGATCACGCCACGCCACGCACACTCTAGGCCAAAAACGCCCGTTACCTAGCAATGATAACCACAAACAGGCTATAAAATAAATCCACAGGCGAGAGAACACTCACAAGATGTACATCTACAACAGCTAACAGTAGTAAGTATCAATAGGAAATCTATATTACAAAAACACCTAAAAGTATTATGAATAAGAGGAACCAATCTATGTATGTAAAGAGCATGGAAAATACAAAACATGAAATATACATTAAGCATAATATACATGAATCACAATAAATCCATTTATAGAGCTGGGGCACTGGATTTGGCGTTTTTTCTTTCAGATTGACTGCTCGATCATAGATTTGTATTAATGTTATGGAATGTGCCTAATCCATACAGAATCTACATGAGACAGAGTATGTGCCAGAACAGTTCCATTTCTCTGAAAGAGCAATAAATATGTGTTAGTGACATACCTAAGAATTTCCTGCTATCCTGTGTGCTGTAAAAATTGAGCCTGTTGCAAATGGAACATTATCACATCAAAAAATGTCTGTAAAGAGTCAGCGTCTCCCACTCTCAGACCTGAAAGTCTCTGCATATGCACATTACTTCGATCTGGCGTCTTGATGCCAATCCAGTGTGTTAATGGTGTTATTTTCATTGACTATGCATCTCATTCTGTGCCACAAAGGATGAAGAAATGTGTGATGACTTTTCCAGACCTAAATGGTAAACTTTTCTTCCAGTGAGAGAAGGTGACATGGAAGTTTAGCAAACCCTTCAACCTAGGAACCTTGTCTCGACATCGTTCATTCCCCCTACAGAATAGGAGTTGAAATGGTAACATAATAACTGGGCTATTCATTTAAAGTGGCCGCCAAACGGGTGCAATATTGGTGCAAAAATCAGGTCACAATCAATTAAATAAACCTATTGTTTTTTGTTAGGGTTAATAAATGAGAATAGTGAAGAAAGAGTTTGCAGGGTAGATAGAAAAATACTCATGGGCTTGATGAGAGGAACATATCAGGGATAGACAAAATGCAGAAGGGAGCTGCTGTAGATTGAAGTGAATGGGTGTTATGATGTTTAGTGAAAGGAAGAGAGATGAGGATGTCTGAGTAAGTGAAAAAATACTGCAGAATGCTGAATGTGACGGTCATAACATGAGTGAAGGGGGAAGGTAACTCAAGGCCTCTATGGGTTTGTTAAATGTCTAACTGTATAGCAGCAGGGACTGGAGTGAGTGGTACCAGGTACAGGTGTGAAAGAGGAGATCCATCCAGAAGAGAGTTACAGAAGACTACTGGGAGACAATAAATAACAAGAAAAAGGATGCTGAATATTCTGTATGAATAAGAGAGAACAAGTTTAAGCTATGAAATCTGTTTATGTAGAGGCATCAATGAATAGATATGTATATGTAGGGTGAGCAAGAGTGACCGGCAAACACTCTTCATGCAAATATGGTCACCCTATGTATAAGGGTCCTATCGGTATACCAAGATGGCTAATGGACCAGGTCATTATCATGCCCCACCTAAGATGGCTGCTGGCAGGAAGTCAGCCTCTCTCTGGCCCTAAATTGCCAGAAGCTGCTCCTGGACTTCAAGTAGCAGGCAGTTGCTCCCTGTCTTTGCTCATGCAAAGTACCCTGTACCTGCCTAGCTCTGCTGTTGATACTGTGCTAGCCTTGCCTGTGTTTGGCATGTAGTGTGAGTACAAAGCAGGAATCTTCAGCAGCAGATGAAACTGGTGATACTGTTAGACCTCAAGGCTCCGATCTCTCGACTCCCCCAACGTCTGACCGCACATCCGGTGATGTCACTTCCAGCATAGCTGAACACAGCTCGGCTCAGGACTCTACGCGTTTCGCCACAGCTGGCTTCTTCAGGACTACTAACAGCATCTCCAGTTTCACCTGCTGCTGAAGATTCCTGCTCTGCACTTCCACTACACGCCGGTGTTTCACTGATACAATGCGAGTGGAATTGCCACATGCTATGATGTTTTAATATATTGTACTCTTCATACTACACTATATCCTGCCTTTTCGTGGCAAAAGGAAGCCACGTAAGAAGGAGATTACTGGAGGGGACAACAAGTTGCTGACCAGTCCATTTTTGACCCTATTTTACCCTCATTGGGGAAAATCAGCTGTGCTTCACCAATCTAAAGAAAATACCATTACTGAAATAGCCCAAGCACAGTCTGGGTGGAGGTTAGGCCGAGCACAGTCTGGGTGGAGGTTAGGCTGAGCACAGTCTGGGTGGAGGTTAGGCCGAGAACAGTCTTGGTGGAGGTTAGGCCGAGCACAGTCTGGGTGGAGGTTAGGCCGAGCACAGTCTGGGTGGAGGTTAGGCCGAGCACAGTCTGGGTGGAGGTTGGAGCTGAAAAATCGATTTCAATAGTATTTTTCACATAGCCCTTTAAAATGTTTCTATTTATCACACTTTCCGCTGGCAGCGCCCCTTTCCTGCTCTGCACCATACAAGCTCTGCAGAAATCTGTCGCTCCTTCTTAAGGAAGTAGAATATAATATTTCACAATATGTCCTTTACTGTAATTCAAAGTCTGACTCACACCAAATCAGAGAAGATATTGAACATAGCAGTGTAAGTGCTGCCATCGCCACGTTTCTACATGAAAAGGGCTAAGGCCTCGGACACGGTGCCCCGAGCGAACAGACTGCCTTAAGGCAGTGTTCGCGTCCATGCGGCGTGCAGGCGCATGCGCGTGTTGCGTGAGAAATCAGTTAAACTGATTTCTAAGGGCGACACACACATCACGTGAGCGGTTTGCCCAATGAGGGCGAACCTGCTCCGTGACGTCACTAGGAACACCCCAAGGAAAGCCCCCCCACGGCCCGCCTAGCATGGCCAGGGAAAGCACCCGCTTTCCCTCAGCCTCCGCGCGCCTCCGCACGGGAGAAGGCACCATCACCCCAGCCTCAGATTTCACAAGACCTGTACACTATAAATACATTTATAAAGAACACTCATCTAGATCCACTAAAAAGTATCACAACAAATCTCCACTTCCCCTGGACCAATGCAGCAGGACGTACATGAAGTTATAAAATAAATAGAAATACATACTGTATGTTGCTTTCAGAACAGATGTTGATACATATTGAAACCTTCCAGTGCTTTGCAATGGATGGTAGAAATGCTCTCAGACTGTCTGGGTTGATATAATAAGTGTCACACACTGCTTTTTCTTTGCAAAAATGTACTGACCTGAAATTTTGGAATCTGTGCCATCAGCATCAAAAATGTGTTTTCCATGTTTTTGATGCACAGAGAGAGAGACTCAGCAAGGTGTACAGGTGTAAAGGTACGTACCAAAAAATTATGTTTCTGTCCTCTCCCAAAAAAAAGGGAGAAAGTGCGTTTAAATCGTCCGCCAAGTTCAACTAGGCATGAACCCTAAAATATTCATATTGTTAGCGCATAATTAAGGCGTTACATAACAAGCAAATATATATTTGACACAGCACGGATGTTTCATTATGCAAGTTAAGAAAATGTATTAATTTCACAGTATGGTGGTGATTAATAACATTACAATAATCATGAATATTTACTAATACAAGTTAAATAAATATACACAATTACAAACAACAAATGATGTGTCATATGTACAGCATGAAGTCACATAGCGATCTTCATACACAGCACGCGCACCTTATGAAGGTTTGTATTACTTTTTAGCACTGACATTGACACAAATGAATGATAGTCTATAGGCCCCATACAGTAGAAAGTAATTAACCCTGTCAATTTTAATTAGACCCTATTAGTTAAGGAACAATACAGGCCCTCCACCCCCAGCATTGAAACATTAAAACTATTTTGTTATGAAAACATCTCCTTCTAGAAAACAGTGAAGAATTTATGAAGGTCGGATAAAGTCAAACCAGGAATTATGTAGAAAGTTTTACTGGCATCAGGAGATTACTGTGAAATACCGGCTCAGATTTTGTCCGATAAAGATGATGACATGAAATTTAAATCTTGTACAAGCATGCTGAGAAACTACATTTCTAAATACTTTCCTACTTACAATTACAACATGATCAATTGTTAAATGTTGGACAGAGGAACATATTCTATTCTGTCTGTACATGCACGGTGGGCCAAGAATGCACCTGGAGAAGCCAAGAATTCATTATCTTTCAGACACCAAATATCCCATGATACCCGCCGTGGCTGCCAGCCCGTGTCCACTTTTGACCACACGCTATGTGCCCATTTTCTAGCTGAAAAGTATTTAAAATTCATGAAGCTTGTTGAAAGCTCAACTGTCACATTCTACTCATTCCAAAGTGTATGGGAAAGCGAGCAGAAAGGGCCTCTCTGCTGGAGCCATTATTGCTTCTGAATACAAGATATTCCATTAAATTGCTAATAAACCCACTTGAAGATAAAGTCGATTACAATCACATTGTACCCTGGCATTCCCTGGCTTCAGCGCAGGGGAGTCACATTTCACGAACACTGCCGCTTTTCAGCTATGCTGTTTGTTTTAAATGTTACACATCTGAAAGAGGTACATTGAAGTACAGTGTCGTCTCCCTGACAAGCTTTACTAGCACTTATTAAAGATATATTGCGTTTATAACAGTGAAAGCACTCCCATTACTTTTCTCTCGCTTTATCATTTAAGACATGCTAACTTTTTAAATGATTCCCAAAACTAATACTCTAATTGTTTCAATGGCAAATACCCCAGTAACTACCCTCCCTGCAACGAACAATAGGGGAATGAGTGGCAGATTGTTTTTGATGTAAGGCGTAGTTAAAGCATTGCGCACCTCCTGTGGCCATCTTTAATTACCTTGTCAATGTTTGTGACCTGGGAAATTAGGGGCAACCAAGAAAAAACAAACCCATAAATTGTGAGTGCTGTGATTTACTGACCTACAGTATATGAATAATTACCCAGTTAGGCCATCACTACTATAGTTCCTGTAATTCGTTTTTGTGCACTGTGGGGCAAATTCACTAAATGCAAATATCGCACCCCGATCTGACGTTAGTTACCATTTAAATCAATAGCATCGGGGATTACAACTCTCCCAGCGCGTCACAATTACAGGTACGCAGCACATATGATTGTTACAGACAGTCCCTGCCCAGATGAGCTTACACTCTATGATTTTAGTGACTGAGGGAGATAAAGTGACTTGCCCAAGGTCACAAGGAGCTGACACCGGGAATTAAACCAGCAACCCGATTCACACTCTGTCGTTGTTTACAAAGTCAGTGTCTTTACTCACTGAGCCGCGCCATCACCTTTTAATACCCTATAACAGGGGTGCGCAAACTCTTCTCCCTGTGTCCCCCTGCCTGCTCTCGCCCCCTGCTCCCGCCGCTGTCCCCACCCCCCCCTCCAGCTCCGCTCTGGCGTCATGTGACGACATGTTGTCATGGCAATGTGCCAGCACGTGACCCTGCGGCGACATTTGATGCGCCGTCAGTTTGCACTGCACCCCTGCCCTATAAGATAAGTGAGGTCAGACAGCACTTTAAAATAGGGCTAAAAAGTGAAAAGAATATAGTAAATAATGCACAGAAATAAAGGGTGTCCCAAAAATGCCCCTATTTTGAATACTCTTACCCGATAATGCTAAGCTTCAGCACTTCAAAAATATCATTTTTATGTAATACATATGGACGAAGCAGCATCAAGATTGCATGCCAAAGGTAACCAAGGTGCTGTCCATGATAATTCCATGCGCAACGATTCCTATATAGCGAGTCATTTAACGCAGGGGAGCGCAAACTTTTAGTGCTGCGCCCCCTGTCTTTCCCTCCGGCTCTCACGCCCCCCTCCCCCGCCTACCTTCATCCACATCAGATGACGCTGCGGGGTCATGTGATGTCACATCCCGCATGGGACGTCACATCACATGGTGCCGCGGTTGCCATCGCGACGCGTCACAGAGCGTCTGAATCCCGGTAAGTAAACAGTTGCAGAGGCCTCACGCGATCCCCCGGCTTTTAATGTAAATGCCTTGGGGAAGAACGCGAGACCTCTGCAACTGCCCGCGCCACCACCCTCCCCCCCCAGAAAAATCTCCCGCCCCCCCTCAGGGTCGCGCCCCCACTTTGCGCACCGCTGAAAAAGGTATCACATAAATATTTGTCAGATGAGTGCATCAAAAATAGTAGGAGTCCAAAACATAAGAGTGCAGGGACTTTAAAGGTAGCCAGAAAAGTTCTCCGAGGAGGGCAATGTTCGGGCCAGCGCTTCAAGCCCATTCCCACAAAACAAAAAAGCTGGTCCTTCCCTCTGCCCACTGGCTCTGTTCTGGTGTCAATGGACTCCGTCTCACCGTGCTGGCGGCACATTTGTTCCTGAGAGGAATTTCCCTGTGTGTACCTGCCCCTGCAATACTCCGCATCACTCAGCATCACCGCCAATGTCAGTTATATTCAACAAACCCTTTCCAAGGCATTAAATAAAAACTCCTTCATCTTCTTCTGACTTGCATTATGTTCACGGACTTCTTTTCCCCCCAAAGTAGAACAGCAACACATTTACCAGGGACCCCTGAGCAAGTCTCCCCAATAACTACAGTACAAAGAGTTGTCGAGTATTCTGAATGGCACAGCTTTCCTGGGGAGTTTTCTCCAAATTTTCCATCTTTCCAGTTTCCAGTTTGTGTGGTTTTTTTTTATTAGTTTTTTTTTATTAGTTTTTTTTTTGATAAATCAGGTCTATAATATGAGAAAATACTTGAAGCTTAAAAAAAAAAAAAAAAAGAATGAAATTTTAATGTATTATAATGTAACAAGCATTTTTTGTTTCTATAGCAACCATTTAAAAATCACATCTCCTTCCTCTTCTGAAACAGGCACACCCCTTTTTGAGCCCTGCCCTCTCTCTAGCAGTGCACCAATTGTATCTAGTGACTGCCTGGTCACATGATCTTCCCCACATAACATTGTCAGATTAATATGCAAATGCATTACACCAACTGCAGAATACTCCTCTGCAGCCATTTAGCGAACCCCTGAACCGAATCTTTGCCGATCGATCACAGGAGAACGGATCGATCGGCAACTTAGCTAATTGTGTGGGTTGTATTGATGCACATATTAAAGGGGGGAGGGGAATACAATAAAAAATAGCAGCTTGGACTTCTGCATTAAATAGGCAAAACTTCACATCCTATTTTTTTTTCTCCCCACCATGAAATATTCCAAAACAGATTAACAGTTAAAAAGAAAGGGGGAAACAGAATCAAATATACAGTATATACATATATACACATATACACAGTTCAGAAGAGATTTAAATAATGAATTTCAAGGTTAGCTGCTGCTTTAAGGGGAAAAACAATGTAACAAACCTAAAGCTTATAACAAGGTAAACGAGGCATGGATCGTTACCAGGTCATTATGATGTTAATGAGTGACGTACAGTACTCTAAACATTAAATTGACATATTCCACAATATGCACTGCACCATGTTAATTTACCCGTGGCAGATCAATTCATTGTTTCTGTGAAATGTATTTTACATTAAATTTACCGCATTCTATTTCAAATAATGTTAACGAAATCCTCCTTCAAACCTCTACAGTTAATAAAAACAAAAATAATAACGGCGTCAAAAGAAAAAAAGGCACCGTCTGTCTAGCACCTAAATAAAGTGCTATTCTGCTCTTCTGCTATTTTTCCTATCCTGACACATTTAGAGAAAGTGATTGTACACACAGCTGTAATCTGCTTGAGGTTTCTTTACACAGCTCTAGGCATGGGGAGGAAGTAAATGCCAAAAATGGACTTGGTTTAATATCTACTTCCTGGATGACCAAATCCTGCAATAATGCTGTGGAAAGAATGATGAGCTGGGAAGAGGGATGAAGTCTAATCTTGAGACCCTGCAGAGAAAGAAAAGCTTTGAATTGGTACATTCTGCATGAAGTTTAGCATTCCTCCTGCTGAGGGTAAACCTTGGCGCGCTCACAGTCCTGCAAACAAACCATGCAGTGTTCCCACAGCTGTTCTGCAGCACTGGCAGGGCAGGTCTACAGAGGAAACAGCTTACGTGTTCCCAGCACCTCCAACACCCAGTCTAACCGAGAGGATCCCAGACACAACCCTAACAAGAATAAGACTTGGTCTATTTAATAATGAAGAATGTAAAGTCTAACTTCTTTTTCTCCCTCTGGCATGTAGGAATTTATTTCTGCAAATACTGCATTCTTCACGACGAGCATTAATTATTTACCTATTTTACAGTAAGTTGCATTATCTCCACGCTGCGTAATCCTTTTAGGATAGATGGTCTTTTTCAGTTCACCAGTTTCTTTTCACATAGAAAGCTCAGCACACACTATGGCAGATAAGATCTCCTATTTTATGCATGGACATAAAATGTAATGATACGCTAAGCCAAGGTACTGATGTGTTCCGCCACTCAGAGACCAAGCGCTCCACCTGCCAGCCGGCAATCTCTGCAGCTCAGACGCGTTGGAAGAATATTCCGTAACATTGACTATTTTTATAGACACTTATAAACCACTTTGACAGAAGTGGGCTTGGTACTATTATACACCCCACACCATAGCGCACCACTGCTGTAAAGCCTGAGAATTTTTATGAACTGAAAAATTGCACGGTGATGTCACATCTCGGAGAGAAATAGGGGGGGGGCAGCAGAGTATTGCGTTAACAGTTACAGTGGGGGAGTGGTGAGGCAGGAAGCATAGAGAGCAAAGAGGGAGAAGGATAGAGTGCATTGGAGTTTTAGCTGCAGATACAGTGAGGAAAGGAAGGTAGGGTCTGAGCAATGTTGCGTTGGCAATGACGAAAGGATTTCAGGTGGGAGAGAGTGTGGCTGGAGACGGGGAGAGGGAGTCGGGCTCATGTATAACGTGCATGGTGGAAAGGGTTGAGAAAAGTGCTGATGGCAATTATAGAAAAGTGTGCAAAATATTATACAATCAGGAACTTATTCACAAAACCAAACCAGCGGTACTGTAAGATACGGACGTCACAGGAACAACGAAAAAAACATTACTTTTACATCACATGAAAAATGTGAATGCATTTTAATGTCACGCATGATTGAATAACTCCAAGGAGCCAATTACATTAATAAGGTGTTTTACTATAATTATGTTTTAAGTTTGGCTGTACGGTACTTTCTCCTATAAAGCAGCTATCTGGGTTTTCCCCATGATTTGAGCTGGGGTGTCCCTTGCAGCTAAGCCACGTTATTTTTACTTCTGGGGACACCTTGGTGTGCCAGATACTGAGCAGTGAAATCACCGGTATTTCCTCTCCCACAGAGGGAAAAGCTCAGGCCAAGAGGAAGCTGCAATGTCATTGTGTGACAATGTCCGGCAGAAACCCGCGGAACATCACTGCTGAGTATCTTGGGCAGTGGTTTTCAGCTTTTTTTTTGTTAAGGAACTTTAGAATTATATTGTGAAATTCTAGGGAACCCCAATACACACAATGTTACCTTGGGGGCGAGGAGCGCCCTCCTTCGGATAGACGGAAGCTGGCACCGACTGGAGTAGGGGGGTGATTGCAGTGAGCGCCGGCATGTTGCCGCTGTGGAGCCGTCGCGCCTGGGACAGTCGGTACAGTTGTCCCAGCTCTGCCCCCTGTTGGCCACGGAACCCTTGAGGGGTGCCCGTGGAACCCTGGTTCAAAATCACTGATCTAGGGAACCAGGGGATCCTCCAATCATGGGAGGGGGGGAATAGGTAATGAGAACCAGATTTCTGCCGGGATTCCTGCTAACAGCTCATCAGATGTGTCCCTATTTGATGAGCTGTAAGCAGGGATCCTGGCGGCTTGCTTTTTTATTATTATTTTATTAGCCGGAGTTGAGCAGGGGGTCCTGTAAAGCTGGGGCGCTCTATTTTCAGCTCTGGGCACTCACAGGTTCTCGAGATAGCGATAGTTTTAGGTGCCAGTGCTCTCTTCCTATGCCGAGAAAACAAAATGACCAGCAAATCGTGTGCCAAGAGAAAGCCACAATGGATGACGATGCAGCTTCCTACTACGGGCACAATATTTAAAATAAAAATAAACCCAGGAATTGCACCAGCACCCAAAATGAATTATCCCACGAAACGCGCGGTCTAGCTCGAGAGGCCCTTCTGGTTAAAACCTATTTCCATTCTTGGCAGGGTTACTGCTTTGTTACCCAATACTTTGATGATACATAAATATAATTATTGATGGTAACATTACGGCTTTGAGGCAGAATTGTTGGTTGTCTTATCTTATAAAGCAAAAAAGTTGTAATTATTATTAAAATGAGTTTTCTCCTAGAGGGGCTAAGTAAGTGCTGTGCTTGTTCTGCTCCGAGTGAAAAAAACATTAAAATCGAATATTCTGACTATAAAGCTCAATGCATATTTTCTATCTAAATTATCATCAGCTTGACAACCCTTGTTAGAAAAAATGGTTTGTGCAAAGTTACAAGCGAAGAGCTCAGGCAGAGGTTAAGCTAACATGGAGGCTCGTTACCGGGTACATGAGTATATTATGTTCAGAGGTGTCACACAGCCTTACGGACGGTGCATCAGACATTGTTTCTTGGACTCTATCTTCAGATACATATTAAAGAAACCAAACCACCAATTTGATGAAAAATATATGTTTTTAATGTGAGATTTCATTGATTTACCAGTGAAATGCAAATAACTGAATCGTTCTGCAAAGAGTTTGCTTTTGGCCTCAGGGGCTGTGTTCTACACCAGCGGCTCTCAACGCCGGTCCTCCCCCAACAGGTCAGGTTTTAAGGATATCCCTTAGCTGAAGCAGGGATATCCTGATAAACTGACCTGTTGGGAGGTCTTGAGGACTGGCGTTGGGGCCCCCTGTTCTACACCCATTTAAAACATAGAATATTAAAAAATTACCACAGACCAATTGAGCCGCCTAATCTACTAATATTTCTTGCTTTCCCACTAAAAACTCGAGATCTCGCCTTGTTTTTTCTCCAGACTTGCTTGTCTGCGCCCGTTTCACTTCCTACACCTCCTACTCTGGCACTTCAGGCGGTGAATCCGTGCATCCACTACACTTTCAGAGACAAAGCGCTTTTATAGTATGAAGCCTTTTTGAAGCATTTCTGTTTCTCTTGACGAAGCTTCCCTCCCGTACCTTACTTAAAAGACCCCCTCTCCCAAATCCCCTGTCTCTTATGTATACAGATGATTAGTATGGGAAGCTGCAAAGTAAAGCAGGATGTTAATGGTAAAGTCCCCAAGACAGTGAGTTTATGTTCTGTACCTAAACGTCATTTTACTTCAACAAACAAACAAAACAAAACCCTCCACAAAGATGTTTGAGGCCAGTAACGGAGACTTGCACTATACGAGTTCAATGTCTGAGTCTGGAACTTACTGCGCACAGAAATCACAGAGGAACAGCCTTCAATAGCAAAGTCCTACACAGTATTAATGTTATTTCATCTCACTCAGACTCACTCTGTGTAAGAATTGACACAGCGGATGGAATGAAGCTAGAACCAGGCTTCAATGTCTAAATGCCCCTACATGGCTAAATAATGCTAGGTAATAGTATGTAATGTGAGCGAGCGTCGTGCTCAAGGGGTTAAAAACAAAACAAAAAAATAATCAAAAAGTGACATTTGTCCGTGGGGTGCTAGGACGTGAGGAAGACCCCGGGAGGGGTTGGATATTTATTATGTGAGTAATCAATATATTATGGTATTTAATATATTTGTGCTATTGCTGCATTTATTGTTACCTATCCTAATATGATGTAATAGAATAACATTGCATCATTTCTATCCATAGCCAGGGGCGTAGCTTTAGCCCGGGTACGCGGGGGCCCACTCTCCTACATTTCGGCGGCCCTGTTGATCATCTTTCTCTTCTTCCCCAGATGGAGACAGGCGGGGGCGGGCCGCAAAAGTGAAGCAGAGTAGCAGCAGGCAGAGGAGTTAGGGCTCGTTCAGGGTGCCTGCTTTGGCATATGGAGGGCGCGCGTCCGCGAGTGCGCGCGTTGCTGGTGTAGGAGACGTCCGATCATCCCCTGCCGACAGCCTGGGCGTTCTGTCGTTCAGTGGGCGTGTCTTTGACGTCACATCCTAATCCTCCCGGCCACAGACAGAGAGCAGGGATGAGGTGTTGCAGCCTTGAAATCATTCTGAAGAATGATTTCATTGGCTGCCTTGGTCCCTGTGACGCTGCTTCAGCTGCTTCAGCAAACTAAATTTTCGTTTACTGAAGCTGTCGTCAGCGGCAACTCCTGGCTTCGGAGGCAGGGCAGTAGCTACCCTGACAACAAGTATTCAATTTGAATACTTTGTTGCTCACGGCAGCACGCACGTCAGCACGCCCGCCCGCCGAAGCCAGCACCTTGAACGAGGCCTAAAACTCTGGCGGCCTGCTGCTGCTGCGTACCATTATCTCCCCCAGCCCGCCTCTACCACCATCCTGTCCCACAGGTAGGCATGGAGGAGGGAGATGAGGAGGGAGAGAGCTGATGAGTAGAGATATCCTCCAATTTAAAAACCGAGGCAAATTTTTCCCCTGAATCCACGGAATACTTTACTTATAATGGGGTCCCTGAAAAATGTTTTCCCGGGGGCGTCGCATGTCTAGCTGCGCCACGGTCCATAACAATCCTTTTTAGAGTATAGAAGTAGCCGTGTGATTGCACCCTCATGCGCGCTTCCGTGAGTGACGTAGAGCCTTAGCCCGGACCCCTTTCCCGTCGGGGAGCTGTGTATGTCCTGAAGCAACATGCTGCAAGATAACAACGCCGGTTACATCTATATGTCGTGCGCACTATCCGCGTCTATAAAGAAGCAAGTCTGAATTGCTAGCAAATTCAATCCCATTTCCTACATTTCCTAGAACAGAAGTTCTTGCACAGATGTACAGAACTGGGATTTTTTAAACACACGAGAAGTCACCTGCACCCCCATAAACGAATGGATTTATCGCAGCAGCAAACTAAATTCCACTGCACTCTAAAAAATAAATGGTCTGTCTTCCATTAAATTGTCACAGTTGTAAAGAAACATTTCCTCTTCATTCCTTTCTACTGATTTTCCAGGAAAAAGATCCACTGGTCTGACAGCAGAATTCGTCTGAAACATACTTCACTGGTTTGGTCCAAATAATAAAAGAGTAATAGGAAAACCAGACAGAACAGAAGAACATTTCCAGACTCATTTGGGAATGCAAAATACGTCTGATGAGATAGTTTCAAACCCCTTCTTGTTGCTTCTTCAACTACTTTATAATACTTTTTCCATTCTGTAGTAGCTAAACCAAACCCTGTCATGAGCTTGTAACAATCTAAAAAAAAAATGTTAATTTCTCAGAAGGAAATGACTATAATGATGTAATCAGATTATTGGCACACGTGTATTGTAATGTTTTTTTTTTTTTTTTTTGCAGTGCAAAATAAATAGCTGTAATTGTCAGTCCAGGATCATTAAAAGGTCCTTCAAGGATATGTGCTGTCAAAGTATTATGACTGAATTGCTTTTTAACTAAACATTACTTATTGCTGACAATGTAAAAATAACATTCGAAGGGAAGGTGCAAAGATGTTTGTGGACATTACATATTTGAAATGCCTGAGTTACACTTTTTGCATGTACAATGTATATACGATGACATTTCCTATTGGTCCAAATTCTAAGTGCCCTTATGAGTGGTACCGTCTGGTTTCAGAACAGTTTCATCCTGGGAAATAGCAGAGCTATTTGCACCTGAAACCTTACATCGCCTACGCATGGGCGGCAAGGCAATGTCAACCAGTATATAGCAATAAGTACTCACTGGTAAGTTTAGTTTGATCTGGTTCAGCAGGATCAATGGAACTAGCTTGGTGGCTAACTCGGATTTCATATAGCGTTGTCCGGAGAGTAATGTAGCATTATCTCTGAGCACAAAGAACCAGCTCTGTATAGTGAAAACACGGCTGGTAAAACCCATCCTTCCAAATGTTCCCTTCTAGAAACACATTCCCTGCGCAATTACTGGACCGAGTGGCACACAAATGGTTCTAACACGGGAAGCGCAGATGTAAATAATAGAAGAGATCATTAATGCAAGGATCACGGGAGCACGCAATGGGTTAACTCGCTGAGATTAAAGAGCATTTCCTGTTCCAATGTGCCCAACTCGTGGGGAATGAACAAGCTGCAGCCGGAGCGCAGAGAAACGCGGGGGAACTAATATGCATTTCTGACCCGCGCTACTCTCTTTGGAGAAAATGTAACAACAAATTAGACACGGCTCACAGATCCTCATCTTGTTCAAAACCATTAGCTATAATGTATCACATTTACACAGCGGATGTTTTGCAGTAAAAGTGACACTTTGAAAGGCCTTTTAAACATGCATCTGTGCATTAATGTATCAGGGTACTTTGCCCTTCTTTAGCACAGTGTTCAACAACTTGTGATTTAGGGGGTTGGGTACACAAAGAATTAGGAGAAACAGATATTATGAGAAGTTCTTCCCCCCCCCCCCCCCACTTTTTCCCATGTTCTGGGCATTTAAATTAACTGCAAAGTCTAACAGCATTTTGTGCAGACAAGACCAAAATTGGGTGCACCTTTGCTGCCTAATGTAATGCCAGCACCACTGTACTGTAACCCATAGGAGAAACCAACCACTGAAATATTGGTGCTTTCTAGGGTAATACCGAGGTCCTCGTTCTAAAAGGAGTTCTAGAAATGAGTAACAATAGTTAGCATTGTTACTTACTGATATACAAGGCAGCATTTTCATTGTGGGGCTCCAGACAATAGCGGAAGCTTTCTGGAATTGAAGAATTGGGACATGTTTTGAGAAAGTGCTCCAGGTATTCCCACCGGTACCACAGGAAGCAGAAAGTATCACTGTGCTCCAGGTATCGCCCCCAGTACCACAGGAAGCAGAAAGTATCACTGTGCTCCAGGTATCTCCACCGGTACCACAGAAAGCAGAAAGTATCACTGTGCTCCAGGTATCTCCACCGGTACCACAGGAAGCAGAAAGTATCACTGTGCTCCAGGTATCGCCACCGGTACCACAGGAAGCAGAAAGTATCACTGTGCTCCAGGTATCGCCACCGGTACCACAGGAAGCAGAAAGTATCACTGTGCTCCAGGTATCTCCACCGGCACCACAGGAAGCAGAAAGAATCACTGTGCTCCAGGTATCGCCACCGGCACCACAGGAAGCAGAAAGTATCACTGTGCTCCAGGTATCGCCACCGGTACCACAGGAAGCAGAAAGTATCACTGTGCTCCAGGTATCTCCACCGGTACCACAGGAAGCAGAAAGTATCACTGTGCTCCAGGTATCTCCACCGGTACCACAGGAAGCAGAAAGTATCACTGTGCTCCAGGTATCGCCACCGGTACCACAGGAAGCAGAAAGTATCACTGTGCTCCAGGTATCGCCACCGGTACCACAGGAAGCAGAAAGTATCACTGTGCTCCAGGTATCGCCACCGGTACCACAGGAAGCAGAAAGTATCACTGTGCTCCAGGTATCGCCACCGGTACCACAGGAAGCAGAAAGTATCACTGTGCTCCATGTATCTCCACCGGTACCACAGGAAGCAGAAAGTATCACCGTGCTCCAGGTATCGCCACCGGTACCACAGGAAGCAGAAAGTATCACCGTGCTCCAGGTATCTCCACCGGTACCACAGGAAGCAGAAAGTATCACTGTGCTCCAGGTATCGCCACCGGTACCACAGGAAGCAGAAAGTATCACTGTGCTCCAGGTATCGCCACCGGTACCACAGGAAGCAGAAAGTATCACTGTGCTCCAGGTATCTCCACCGGTACCACAGGAAGCAGAAAGTATCACTGTGCTCCAGGTATCTCCACCGGTACCACAGGAAGCAGAAAGTATCACTGTGCTCCAGGTATCTCCACCGGTACCACAGGAAGCAGAAAGTATCACTGTGCTCCAGGTATTCCCACCGGTACCACAGGAAGCAGAAAGTATCACTGTGCTCCAGGTATCGCCACCGGTACCACAGGAAGCAGAAAGTATCACTGTGCTCCAGGTATCTCCACCGGTACCACAGGAAGCAGAAAGTATCACTGTGCTCCAGGTATCTCCACCGGTACCACAGGAAGCAGAAAGTATCACTGTGCTCCAGGTATCTCCACCGGTACCACAGGAAGCAGAAAGTATCACTGTGCTCCAGGTATCTCCACCGGTACCACAGGAAGCAGAAAGTATCACTGTGCTCCAGGTATCGCCACCGGTACCACAGGAAGCAGAAAGTATCACTGTGCTCCGGGTATTCCCACCGGTACCACAGGAAGCAGAAAGTATCACTGTGCTCCGGGTATCTCCACCGGTACCACAGGAAGCAGAAAGTATCACTGTGCTCCAGGTATCGCCACCGGTACCACAGGAAGCAGAAAGTATCACTGTGCTCCAGGTATCTCCACCGGTACCACAGGAAGCAGAAAGAATCACTGTGCTCCAGGTATCGCCACCGGCACCACAGGAAGCAGAAAGTATCACTGTGCTCCAGGTATCTCCACCGGTACCACAGGAAGCAGAAAGTATCACTGTGCTCCAGGTATCGCCACCGGTACCACAGGAAGCAGAAAGTATCACTGTGCTCCAGGTATCGCCACCGGTACCACAGGAAGCAGAAAGTATCACTGTGCTCCGGGTATTCCCACCGGTACCACAGGAAGCAGAAAGTATCACTGTGCTCCGGGTATCTCCACCGGTACCACAGGAAGCAGAAAGTATCACTGTGCTCCAGGTATCGCCACCGGTACCACAGGAAGCAGAAAGTATCACTGTGCTCCAGGTATCTCCACCGGTACCACAGGAAGCAGAAAGAATCACTGTGCTCCAGGTATCGCCACCGGCACCACAGGAAGCAGAAAGTATCACTGTGCTCCAGGTATCTCCACCGGTACCACAGGAAGCAGAAAGTATCACTGTGCTCCAGGTATCGCCACCGGTACCACAGGAAGCAGAAAGTATCACTGTGCTCCAGGTATCGCCACCGGTACCACAGGAAGCAGAAAGTATCACTGTGCTTGTGTGAGTACAGACTTGTTATTGACAAGAAAATATGTATAAATAAAAACACCTTTTTAGATCAGTTAAAAAATATGGAAATATGAAAAACAAATACAGGCGGTCCTCGGTTATCCGACACAATGCGTTACTCAAAATGGCGTTGGATAGCGAAACGTTGTAAAGCGAAACACGTTTTCCCATAGGAACACTGTTTAAATGAAAGGTTCCGTTCCTGAAGGCATTTTTAACACTAAAATACACCTAATATTTTACGCAGGCAATAAGATATGCAGCACACACATAAATGATACAGTGTATATATTGTATTATATATATAATATAACATAATATATAATATAATATAAAAATATAATATATTATATAGTATAATATCGTATAATATATATATTATATACACAAACAACTTTGCAAAGCGTCGTAAGAGCGTTGGATAAGCCGTTTTGGCGTTGTAAAAATGAACATAGGTATGCATTGCACAGCGTTGGATAAGCTATTCGTTGTAAAACGAGGACTGCCTGTACTATTCCCATGGTGTAAAACGAGGACTGCCTGTATATACGCCTGTATATACGCCTGTAGAGGTTTTTTTTAATATTCAGCATTTTCCATATCCTAATGTTGTTCTTTAAGAGCAGGAGTGGACAACTCCAGTCCTCAATGAGAACCAACAGGTCAGGTTTTCAGGATATCCCTGCTTCAGCACAGGTGGTGCAGTCTTCAACAGAGACGCTGATTGAGCCACCTGTGCTGAAGCAGGGATATCCTGAAAACCCGACCTGTTGGTGGCCCTTGAGGAATGGAGTTGCCCGCCCCTGGTCTACCGCTAACTGAAAGAAAATGAGCCTGGAGAAGACGGAGCGGAATGGGTCTGTGACTAGTGCTCAGACAGCGCCACATTAAGACATTAGTCAGAGGATACATTTGGTCCAGAGTCCATGAGGGACAGAAAGATAACACCGCCTGTCTCTGTGCTGCCGTTTATAATACATGTTATGTTCTGCAGGAAAATATTTCCACTGTCCTCTCCCTCTTGTGAAAAACTATTTACTGATGCATATAGCAATATGAAGCATCAGAATAAACATCGCACACTATTTAAAGCAGCATTCCAATAAAAATACCGAATGTGGGTTTTTAAATAAATCAGTGTGTAGTATTAGATAATAATTACTGCATTAAAAAAAAAAAAGTCTAATTCTTTACGGCTCTTTTTAATGATTGTTACTGTATTGAGCTTCCTTAGGTTGCTATAGCAATAATTTAGGAAGCTACAGTACACCACTTCCTCTTTTGAAATAGGCGGCCATATTGTGTGCCCTGGGAAGCAGGATCTCCGCTGATCGATTACTGGAGAACGCATCGATTGGCAGCTTAGCTAATTGCAACGTCGTAAATGTAAGGAACGCCTGCATTTATTAAAACAAAACCCGACATGAGGAAATCCCCCTTTAATTACAATTCAGTCCCTATATAATGCTTTCATTGCCAGAAGGGGTCCGTGGGGATAAGGGCCTGAGCTCCAGATACCTGCTTGGACCCCACCTGCTGGTCCTTCACCCATAGCTTCTGCCAATGATTTAACTCTAGAATCCAACCCACGCGGGGGATTCCCCCCGGTGGTTTATGAGGTCTGGGGAGAGGAAATCCAGGAAATCACCAACAAAATATTTTATTACAGTCCTGTCCTGTAGTTAAACGTTTGTGCATTGAAATGTAATATTGCTGTATGCTGCTCATGCTTGGGGAATCCTGCAAACACGGACGCTGAAGGAGCCTCCAGTTAGCGAGTGAATAATGCAATACATCTTTGGCCCGATATCTACACATTATAATATTTCTGCATTAGGACGCATCCGCCGCGGTTGACGCGAGTGTCCGTGTGGCAACAAGAGGAAAAAGACGCGCTCACTGTTTTACCTTATAAGGGGAAACGATGATGGTTCGACGCTCTTACACATATTTATTGCAGCTGTTATAATGATCAGGCGCCAGAAAGTGGGATTTGAAACGTTGAATTCCTGTGTGTTGTGATAATCAGCTGGGGTTTGGAAAATCCTTCAGCAATCTACTCTGCTGGCAATCTAACAAGGCTTCTGAAAAAATAACAACTTAACATCTGGAACAAAATACATTAGGGATGTCGAAAACCAACACAGAACAGAACTCCCTTTTACCTTGTTAACTATAATAGAGTAGTGGTCATTTCCTTAACAAATATCAGAGCTGTAATGGAGGAGTTAAAAAAACACAAAAACCTTGTAAAGTTGATTTTGCCCCATAAATACTACACGGGACTGCTACCTATTACTCCTCCATGAGTTGGGTCACCTTCCGCGAGGGTGATTGATCATTGTCTTTAGTATTATGGAACTAAAAATGGGATTTTTGAGACTTTCCACTAATACGGACCACAGAGAAGGATAAGGAACACTGAGGTATATAAATCAAAAAGCCATTAATGTTTGCCAATTAGGGAACCCATTCTTTAATGCTGCTTCTGTGGACATGGAGCGATAGAATTCACTTGGGTAAATGAAGTACTGAAGTATTTTGTACACTGTGAACTGCATTCAAATCTACATATTCTATCTGGTCCTTACTATATTCAAGCGAGAGCGGAGTAAGGCTCAAAATGTTTTCCTTTAAATTTCTAGCAAAATACTTCAGTTCAGCTGGGAATTCCTTCCATATGAATTGTGTTATCTGAATCAGGGAAAAGCACACGCAGGGGGTATATCGCCAATGCTAATTCCTGTATTATATGACATTTATACCAGTTTTAATATACGTACATTTGGATTCCTGTGACTGCTGCTACATTATATACTTCTCAGTGGTTTGAAATCATTTCAAAATCTGCCACGGCATACAGTATGCAATAATAAGTTCACACCTTAAAGTAGCATCTTTTAATTAGCATGCAGTGTGGAGTTGAACAGGGAGTTCAACAGGAGTGAGACAAGAGACAACACAACACCTACTGGCCCTGAATCCTGGATTTGGAGCTACGCTGGAAAGGAGGACATTATCTATCCCAGACTGCACATCTCAGCACTAAACTATTGCTGGGATGCCACCGCTACTGTTTGTATTTGGTTTGACCTCACTTCTTTTCAAAATACGTGCTTCTTTCTACCAGTCTCATTATGTCTAACTCTATTCATATATCTCCATCTCTCCTTCCTTCGCCACTTCTCAATTCACATGAACTCCTTTCCTATCTGTGCCCTCTGACACTACACAGCTATACCCTGCACTAAAACACACCCCTACAAATCCTCCTCACACATTCTCTTTATATCTATTCTCCTCCTCCTCGCTTCTGGGGATATCTCTCCCAATCCTGGTCCCTGTCTTATTTCTAAATGCGCTCGTCCTCGCCTCCCACATGCAACTTCTACTCCTTCTGGTGTCAACCCCATCTAACCTCATACCCATCCCCTGCCCCCTCCCTCCTCTCTCCCATCCCCTGCCACCCTCCCTCCTCTCTCCCATTCTCCTGTGCCCTTTGGAATGCTCACTCCCTCTCTAACAAGTTCCTCTCTGTGTATGACTTATTTTTCTCTCACTGAAGAAGCGGCACGCGAAACGCGTTTGATGAATTCTGACCACATCCAGCCACCGTACTCCTCCAAACCGGCAGTTTCGTCCAATCAGGAAGCAGCATACAGACCTCTTTTTTCCCTGTACGAACCGTCCCCAGCATTCCTTATTGGTGCTGTGGAAGTGTACACTCCATCTCCAGTGTGATCATAATACCTATTCCACTGGTTGCTGCTATAAGTATTCATCTTATCCCCAGTGCGACCTATACATGTAAGTGCATGTTAATATATGTTTATCTTTTATCTAATATGTGCATATATTGATCTTTTATGAAGATATTTTTTATGAAGATTTTTTATGAAGACTGTTAAGAGCATTTGCTGATTATTTTAGCGTATAGGGTGGTATATACTGAGCATCGGTGCCTCCCCCCTAAGACTGGTTATTAGGATTATATTGCCTTTTACCAATACCTCTTTTATTTGTGTCTACGGTCTCCCCATATACAGTATACCTGGTTGGGTCAATGGACTGAGTGCATGCGCTGGAGGACTTTTCCCTTTTCCCTATGTTAGGACATACTCTGAATCCCCCTCCCATCCTACACCTCTTCCCAACTATCCTCCTGCCTTCTTTGACTCTTTTTCCGCTGTCACAGAGGAGGATGTGTCAGTGCTTATCTCCTCTTCTCCCTCTACCACCTGCCCTCTTGACCCCATTCCCTCCCATCTCCTAAAACTCTTGCTCCTACTATAATCCCTACACTCACACACATTTTTAACTTCTTTCTCTACTCTGGTACCTTTCCCTCTTCCTTCAAACATGCAACAGTTATACCATTAGTCAAAAACAGCAAGCTTGACCCTACCTGTCTTTCTAACTATCGACCTGTCTTCCTCCTGCCTTTTGCCTCTAAACTCCTTGAACGTCTTGTATTCCCTCGCTTGCTCCATTTTCTCAACACCTATTCTCTCCTAGACCCTCTACAATCTGGCTTCCGCACTGCTCACTCGACTGAAACAGCCCTCACTAAAATAACTAATGACCTCCATGCTGCCAAAGACAGAGGTCATTACACTCTGCTCATATTACTCGACCTCTCTGCAGCATTTGATACTGTGGACCACCCTCTTCTCCTTCACATTCTCCATACTCTTGGCATTCATTGTATTGTATGTCTTTCTTATATAGTGCCAAAAGTGTACTCAGCGCTTCACAAAGAATACAGTATTGGGAATTATACTAATACAATAAGCACAGCTAAATCAGACAATAGGAAATGAAATCCCTGCCCGAAGAGCTTACAATCTAAGAGGTATATTGGGAGAGTTACAGAGACAGCAGGTGAGGGAATACGTGCTGTAGATGGCAGTGCTTGGCCACAATGGGTGGTAGGAGTGACTGTGGTTGTGGAACAATAGCCATGAGTGCAGGCTGTTGGGATGCTTGATTTGTGGGTTGAGTTTTAAGGTTAGTCAGTATTAAATCAGAAAGTTAACACCATTTAGTGGGGAAGAGATGGCAGGGAGGCGTGGGAGAGAGCAGGTGTGTATGTCTGGGTTCAGGCTTAGGGGAGATCCCCAGCAGCACAAAGGAGCAGACGCACTTACCACAACACCCTCCTACTGTCTCTGAACCTTATTCCTACCAACCAATTAGATTGTAAGCTCTTCAGAACAGGGACTCCTTTTCCTAAATGTTACTTTTATGTCTGAAGCGTTTCTCCCCTTTATGTGTTATTTATATTATTTGCTATCTATATGATGGTCACGTGTATTACTGCTGTGACGCGCTATGTACATTAATGGCGCTATATAAAGACAGGCAGACAGACATACTTGCACCAGCATGGCTGAGCGCAGACTTAGGGCTTGATTGAATATTTCGCGCTCACCCGAAAACTGCCATTTAAGTTGACAGACAACTTCGGACAATATGTAATCAGGTTCTTCAGGTGTGAGATGGTTTAAAAAAAAAAACCCCATAAATAAAGCATAATATATATATAATATATACCTAGCATGATGAGACTGCAGCAAGGGATCTATGGACACTAACGATTGGCGACGTTCATCCGGATTTATATAAGGGTTTGGTTGGCCATA
Source organism: Ascaphus truei (assembly GCF_040206685.1). Classification (NCBI taxonomy): domain Eukaryota; kingdom Metazoa; phylum Chordata; class Amphibia; order Anura; family Ascaphidae; genus Ascaphus; species Ascaphus truei. The sequence continues at coordinate 5,146,232 of NC_134492.1, read as the reverse complement.
TAGCATCTTCTATAAGATTGTCACCTGTGGCGCCATATAGGTCATTAGCTTCATCATGTATGTTCTGGTTTTGGAGAATCCAGGTGAGCCGGTTAGGCAGCCATTGAACTTCAAGGACATTGGGATTTTAACATATTTAAATGATTATTTTGTTGTATATTGTATGTTGTATAGAACTAGCGCTTAATCACTAGTTTTTCATTGTCGCATCATGGCACTCGGATTAGTGTGTGACACAACAGGAGGCACTAGTGCACAGGGTTACCACTTGTCAGAAACCTTGGTAGGCTAAAGCAGGGGTGCGCATACTGGGGGACGCGCAGGATTTTGTAGGGGGGTGCAGCGGTTGCAGAGCCCCCACGCTCTTCCCCCAGGCATGTAAATTAAATGCCCGGGAGGGGGGGGGAGGGGGGAGCGAGACCTCTGCAACTTCCCTTACCTGCTTTCAGCCGGTTCTTCAGTGACACGTCGCCATGACAACGCGGCGTGAAATGGCAATGTGTCACGGCGTTGTGACGTCATATGACGCGTGGAGCCAGAGAGCAGTTAAAGAGCGGGGGGGGGATGGAGGGCGGGCGCAGGCAAGGGGGGAACACAGTCAGGGAAGCGCAAACTGAAATGTTTGAGCCCCCCTGGGCTTAGGGGTCACAGTCATTATGACGTGCCAGTTACTAGGAGAAATACAATCTACACACTGACAAGGGATTAGCTAAATTGCCGATCGATCGGCGAAGATTCGACTCGGGGGTTCACTAAATGGCCGTCAGTGCAGCAGAAGAGGTCAGTACCTAAGATACAAAGTTATGTGGGGAAGATCATGTGACCCGGCCGTCACTAAATACAATTGGTGCAGTGCTAGAGAGAGGGCAGGGCTCAAAAAGGGGTGTGCCAAAGCCTGCTTCAGTACAGGAAGGGGATGTGACTTTGTAAATGGTTACAAAAAACCTTTGTAAATAGGAACAAAAAATGCTTGTTATATTAAAATACATTACACAATTTTTTTTTTAATGCTACAAGTATTTTCTCAGTGCAGAACTGATTTATTAAAAAAACATATGTAGGATTTTGCTTGAACTGCAACTTTAATACTGATCACAGCTTCAAACTACGGATAGTTTAGAAATCTTACATATAAGTTGTAGTTGGAGGCTCGGTGACCAGCTGTTGTGGGATTTTTGTTTTGATTATGGACCTTATAAGATTGTGGTTTGGTCTGTGTTATATATTTATGTTTTATTATATACATGCGTTACAGAAAGCGCTTTAGTTTTTGTATTTTATGTCTGCTGCATGGTTTATTCCTTAGACTGAAATGTCATAATGTGGTTACTCATAAACTGTGTCTTTTAAACTTTCCTTGCACCCCTCTTAGGACAGAATGTTCCATTCTTCACGTTTCTGCAAATATCTTTCGGCGGCCTTCAAGTGGGAAAAAATAAGGACATCAAACTGAGTAAAAAAACAAAAAGAAAGTCAGTGGAAACTGTAAGCCATGGGTGTGCAAACTTCCGCCCCTGCCTGCTCTCTGCCCTTGCTCGCGCCCCCCCCACTCTAACCCAGTGCTCACGCCTCCACCCCCCGCCTGCTCTCCGCCCCTGCTCGCGCCCCCCTGCCGACGAAAGAACTCCCTGCTAAAGATCTCTGCCAATATGGGGGAATCAGGTAAGCCCTTGAGGGAAGCGAAATGTGCCTGCTTGGAGAAACGATCCACGACCACAAGAATAGTGTTCATACCCCTGGAACTTGGCAGCTCAACAATGAAGTCCATTGATAAATGGTTCCAGGGGCGATCAGGGATTGGAAGCGGGCGTAAGAGTCCCTGGGGTTTACTGCGGGGAACCTTATTCCGAGAACATGTAGTACATGCCTTGACGAACTCCTTTACATCTGTAAGAATGTTGGGCCACCAGAATGTCCATAGAATGAGGTCAGAAGTAATTTTGGAACCGGGATGCCCGGCAGACTTGGAAGAGTGACCCCACTCCAGAATTTTCCTGTGGAACGGAGGAGCTGTGAAGAAACAACCATCGGGAACCTCTAGACCCTCCGTGATGTTGCTCCGATCTAGCAGAATGTCATCTAGTACGTCGAAGGTGTTGGCGGATATGATGAATTTGGAGGGAAAAATGGTCTCAGGTCTGGCTTCGGTCTTGTCCTCGACTAGGAATTGACGGGAGAGAGTGTCTGCTTTTAGGTTCTTGGAACCAGGAATGAACGAGATGTTATAATTAAATCGGGGGGGAAAGAGACCAGTGGGCTTGACGAGCTCCAGACGTTGAGCGCTTTCCAGATACATGAGATTCTTATGGTCCGTCAATATGTTAATTGGACTCTCTATACCCTCCAGTAAATGCCACCACTCTCCAAAGCGAGTTTGATAGCTAGTAGCTCTGTTGCCTACATCGTAGTTCTGTTGTGCAGAAGAATTTTTTTTTATATAAGAACACACAGGGGTGCAGGTTGGCGGAAGGTGATTTTCTTTGTGACAGAATGGCGCCGGCACCGTTGTCCAAAACATCCACCTCTACTGTAAATGGGAGTTTGGGATTGGGGTGAATCAGGACCGGTGCGGAATTAAAGGCTTTCTTCAAGAAGTTGAAGGCCTGGATGGCTCCAGGTGGCCAAGACCCGACGTCGGGTCCTTACTTGGTGAGGGCCATTGCCGTGATAGGCGCGACAATGGGCGAGAAATTGTGAATGAATCTCCTATAATAGTTGGCAAAACCCAGAAACCTTTGTATGTCCTTGAGGGAATTGGGGAGCGGAAAATCCACGACAACTTTTAGTTTGGAGGGATCCATGGAGAATCCGGTACTGGAAATGATGTAACCTAAAAACGTGGTGGAGGTTTGATGAAAGTGGCACTTCTCCAACTTGGCATAGAGGTGATTCTAACGAAGGCACTGTAGTACTTGCTTGACTTGTTCGATGTGTTCGGGAATAGATTTAGAGAAAATCAAGATGTCGTCAAGGTAAACAATCAGAATGTTTTTGAGGAGATCTCTGAATATTTCATTTACCAAGTCCTGAAAGACCACAGGGGCATTGCACAAGCCGAATGGCATAACTAGGTATTCATAATGACCGTCCCCTGTGTTGAAGGCCGTCTTCCACTCATCGCTTTGACGGATCCTAACCAGGTTATATGCTCCGTGAAGGTCCAACTTTGTGAAGATGGATGCTCCTTGAAGACGGTCGAACAATTCGGATATTAGAGGCAATGGGTATCGGTTCTTTATCTGATTTTGTTTCGGCCTGATAATTGATGCATGGACGAAGGGTACCATCCTTCTTTTTGACGAAAAAGAACCCTGCCCCAGCCGGTGAAGAGGATTTCCTATTTCCAAGAAATAGGCCTCTGTTTGGCCCAATTGATATGCGGGTTATGAGTTTGTAGCCAAGAGAGGCCCAGAATGACCATGGCGGACGGAGAGTGGATAACATCCAGGGAAATCTCCTCTCTGTGGGTCTGTTTGCACACCAGAGAAAGCTTGAGGGTTTGCAGGATGATGAAAGCCGGTTGAAGAGGACGTCCATCAATGGCTTCTAATCCCACCGGAACCTTCTTCCTCTCCAAAGGAATCTTATTTCTCATAACGAAGTCTTGATCCACGAAATTACCTCGAGACCCGGAGTCGATGAAGGCAGAAGTACGGACTGAAAAACCCGGACCCTGGAGAGACGCTGGGATCAAGATCCTGTTGATTCCTTGGTGATAGAGGAATTGGAGTGTTCCCACTGAGGCTCCTCTAGACCTCAGTAGGGAGTCGGCGTTCCCCGACTTGAGAGGGCAACGAAGGGCTAGATGACCTGGATTCCCACAGTAGAGACAGAGTCCTGACGCTCGACAGCGTTGTTTCTCCGAAAGGGACAGCTTGTTGCCACCCAACTGCATGGGTTCAGGGGCATTGGCAGCGAGAACTTATGAAAAATTAGACTGGACAGGCGGTGATTTGGTGGGTACCTGATGATGGCGAGAGCGTTCGGTTCGCCTTTCCTGCAAAAGCTGGTCCACCTGGATGCAGACGGCAATAAGCTCCTCCAGGTCGGCTGGGCGCTTCTGCATGGCGAGTTCATCCTTCAGTTGTTCCGAGAGCCCCTGCCAAAAGGCTGAAGAAAGAGCCTCGATGTTCCATCTGGTCTCTGCGGTGATTGTCCGGAATTCCAAGGCATACCTGGCCACTGGACGATTCCCCTGTGTTATTTGAAAGAGGAAGGAAGTAGCAGTAATCTTGTGACTTGGGGTGTCGAAGTCACGCCTAAATTCTATAGTAAATAGCCCAATGTTCTGTGTGAGATCCCTTCTCTGGTCCCAAATTGGAGAGGACCAGGTCAAAGCGTCACCAGTGAGCAAGGAAATAATATAGGTCACCTTAGACCTTGGTGTGAGTAACTTGGAGTGCGTCATCTCGAATTGGATAAAACATTGATTGAGGAACCCCCGACATTCTACAGGGTCTCCGGAGTACCGGTTAGGCATGGGAAGTCATGGTTCGGAAGACATGGGGTTAGCCGGAGGAGGAGACAGAGATGGAGAGAGTGAGGTATGTTCGCCTGCTGAAGATCCCTCTGTAGGGAGTCCATACGACTGTCAGACTGCTGTAAGTATTTCTCAAGCTTGGAGAACATAGTGGCAGGAGATGCCACCATCTTTCCCACCTCAGTGGGGTCTATGATTGTGGGGCTGAGCATACTGTTACGCTGTGCTCACCACAAACAAGACGAGACCCCTGTACTGAGATGGGAGTATGAAAACACCAGCCACAGACACGGGGATCACGTCCGGAGTGTAGAGTAGTCATGCTAGTCGGGTCTGGGGTTGAGAGGTCAGAGTAGTCTTTAATACTTGCCAAGGTCGCGTTTGGAGAGTGCAGGATGGTCAAGGTACAATGCCGTGGTCGGGAGTATAGAGAGTAGGATGGTCGAGGTGCAATGCCGTGGTCTGGACTGGAGAGGAGCGGAGATCAGAGGCAGCCGAGGTCAGAGTTCCAGAAAGCAGATGGTCCAGGGGCAAGCCGGGTCAGTACACGAAGGGTTAACTAGAAGCAAGGCACAAACTGGAGCGAGGCAAGACACGAGTGGTAAACACTGTAACACAATCTATGCTCAGCCAAAGAGCCTGTGGCTCAGCTGAGCATATATACAGGGCTCGGCCAATCCCCATGGGGGGTGGAGCGGAGGCGCGGCCTCCGCGGGAGCCTGTGATAGGTGGTGCGATTGAAGCACAGCTGCAGCTTGTAAACGCAGATAGTTAGTTGCCACGGAGCTTGGGAGTGTCGTGCACGCCTGTCACGTGCGTGTGCCGCGCACCAGGAGCGCGCAATGTGATCCGCCGCCCACCTCCGCGGTGTCACGTGACGTCACCCCGATCAGAAGTTCGGCCAAATGATGCCCCGCGCGTGCGGGGGGCGTGAGAAGACGTGCGGGGCTGCCGGGCGTTCGGGATCCTCACAGTGGGGCAGGTTAGTAGCCATAGGTGGCATGGTTACATATATAATACCGTACAACATTGTCAATATGGGTATGCGTGGTCCCTGTGCGTTGGGACACGAATAAATGACAGTTGACCTGCAGAGACTCCTGGCGCCCATTATTCTACAACCTCGCTACCTTTATATATTACAATTTTGGAAGATGTTCTTAACCGTTTGAGTGCTAGAGGATCCGAAGCACCCGAGTGCCCCCCCTCCCCCCTGCATTCATATAACCATTCCTCGGCACTGGATGAGTTGATCGGAAGAAGTTCCTTCTCTTCCGTTCAGATCGTGTTCGATGATGAAAGCGATTCCCCTTAGCAAATGAGCAAAAGCTCCATGATCTACTTACTACACATTGGGGCTCTGGGTGCTGGACCTCAGATGTATTAACTCAAATGATTAAGTTATGCCTCTATTGCTGTGTTATAAATCACGTGCCCGCTTTTCTTTCTTCATCACTTGTTGAGTCCCTGGATAAGTGTACAATATCGTTCTTAAAGTTCACATTTTGTTATTGAGTCCTGACATTTTCCAATCATTTACACAATGTAAACACTTAACTGTACATTACATCATAACTGGATGTATTCCGAATCTTATCTTCACCATTCTTCAAAGGTCACAGGAACAAGAACTTCACAAGAGCTGATAAGGAAGAAATCAGAGAGTGAAAGTTCTCACAAGGAGCATTGTCTGTGCCAACAGCCATCGTAGAGCGGGCTCCATATACAGAAGGAAAATGAGAACTACAAATGTCTCCTCTGGATAAAATGTAACAGGAGGAACATCCAGGGCAATGCTGGACTTAAAATAAATGATTCAAATAAGCGTGTGCATTGGGAGGAAGTGGAATTTAACATTGAAAAAATACATCCTAAAAACTCTTATAAAAAAATATTCTATTAAAAACAGAAATGTGAAGGAAATCTAAAATGTCATGGCACTCATTTTGTTATTTAATAGTTACCACCACTATATATGGTGATATTACCAGGATACGGAGCCTCCTAGGTCATGAGTTCATTGCATTCTGTCTCCAAATCATCCCCTGCTGTGTCTCAATTAAATTCAACTTGTCACACCTATGCAGGACATTATGTTAATGTGCCTCACATGTGCGAATTAAGCTGCCTGGGCTGAACTTAATTCAGTCAGGTGACTTTTTAGAGCTATATAACTACAGACCAAGCAGCCTATATTTAAAGTAGCACGTAGTGTGGAGATGAACTGGGAGTTCAACAGGAGTGAAATGGTGGACAAAACAACACCTTCTGGTCCTGAATCCTGGATTTGAACTACGCTGGAAAGGAGGATATTATCTATCCCAGACTGCACATCTCTTCATGAAACTATTGCTGCCATGCAGCCCGCTACTGTTTGTATTTGCTCTGACCTCACTTCTTTTCAAAATACGTGCTTCTGTCTCACTATGTTTCTAACTTTATTCATATCTCCATCTCTCCTTCCTTCATCACTTCTCAGTTCACATGAACTCCTTTCCTATCTGTGCCCTCTGACACCAAACAGCTATACCCCTGCACTAAAACACCCTTACAAATCCCCCTCACACATCCTCTTTCTATCCATGCTTCTCCTCCTTGCTTCTGGGGATATCTCTCCCAATCCTGGTCCCTGCCTTATTCCTACATGCTCTCGTCCTCGCCACACACATGCAACTTCTACTCCTTCTGGTGTCAACCCCTCCAACCTCATACCCATCCCCTGCCACCCTCCCTCCTCTCTCCCTTTCTCCAGTGCCCTTTGGATTCATGCACCCTTTCTAACAAGTTCCTCTCTGTACATGACTTCTTTCTCTCTCACTCTGCTCCTATTTGCTATAACTGAGACCTGACTCACTCAAGTCTGACTCTGCTCTGGAAGCTGCCCTCTCTAATGATGGCCTTTCTTTCTCCCACACTCCGCACACTGATGGCAGGGGTGGAGGCGTGGGGCTACTGCTCTCCTATCTGCCGCTACCGATCCCTTCCTATTCCTCCCTATCTTGCTTTTCCCTCCTTTGAGGCTCACACTGTGCTTATGTTCTCTCCTCTCCCTGTCCATGTGGCGGTCATCTATCGCCCACCTACCTCTACTCATCCCCCTTCTGTCTCTCACTTTGAATCTTGGCTCTCCTACTGTCTTTCCTCAGACTCCCCTGTTCTTCTCTCTGGGAACTTCAACTGCCATATTGATGACCCCGCTCTCCCTTGGGCTTCCCACTTTCTCTCTCTAACCTCTTCTTTTGGCCTTCAACAGTGGACTGCAGCCAGTACCCACAAGGATGGCCACTAGCTAGACTTGGTTTTCACTAAAAACTTTACTCTGATTTATCCATTTCCCCATTTCCTCTCTCTGACCATCATCTCGTCTCATTTTC
>NC_134492.1:5125878-5133378 GCF_040206685.1 Ascaphus truei | reverse complement strand
TTGGTCTGAGCTTACACCTGAGGAGCGCAGTCTATTCTTTGTCTGTAATATATATATATATATATATATATATATATATATATATATATATATATATAAAATCCCCTCTGTCCATTGGAAAGAAAGGTGCATATTTATTTTTATAGTAATAAATTGAGTAATCAATAAAAATAATTTTACAGATTTATAACAGGAGCAGCAACCGATTGCCAGCTTAGGTACGAATATACAATTATACATTGTCACACGCTTTACGTATTAAAATAAGAAGAACAAAGGGAAAGAATTGTGTTGCTGCTTTAAGCAATTTCATTAATTAGTATCTACATATATTTTCCACAATTGTAAGTTATTTTATAATCACCATAAAAACATTTTTTTCTTAAGAACATGGGACAGCCCAATTATAAGTCAGACGCCTGATCAGGCGGACGAGTGAATGTGGACGCATCCCTTTCACTGCTTAAAGACGTTATGTGGCCCAGTCCAGCTCGAAATCTGCTGAGTGGGATTCTATTTCATATCCTAATTTACAAATGTTATCATTTCTTGTCATGTCGCGTATCCGCTAATTTCACTTCAGCGATATCCAGCAAACATCAAAGAAGGATTTGTAGATAGTTCATCCAACCATTAAACCTAAATGCAGAGCAAGGTGACATGTAAGCAAAGGTACATCTGACCACTTCCCTCTCTTATTAGTTAATGACGTCTTTCCCAGAAAAGTAGAGTATTACATTATACACTGCAGCCGTGTCACTGATTTAGTGGAAAGCGCATTACCTTTGTGGCTATGTTGGTTTGTAAAGGCTCAGTGTACAAAGACATGGCTCTAAGCCTGGTTTAACAGCCCCAGAAGTCTTTAATTGGTTGCATATGCCAATAAAACACAATGTGGACATGCTGAAAAGCTCTGGCCAAACCAGACTAGTTCACAGAATAAGCAGAAACACTTCCCCCTCAATTAGTCTATAAAGAAAAGCTCAAATATTAGCAGTACGTGAGACAAAAACAGACTAGTACAGCTCTTTTTTTTAACGTAGTCCCATTAAAAGATCAGTGTAAATCCCTGCACACAAAAAGGGTCCTTTATCTCCCACTGACATCTGACATTAGTAAAGAGTGAAACCAAAAAGGACCACGATTTTGTGGGTTTCTGTATCAACTCTTCATCCTATAGTATGGAAAACATTACAAAAAAAGAAGACTAAGGAACACAATGTAATACAAAGTAAAAAAAGGTTCTGCATCTTCATCTCGTTCCCAATGAAGCTTTCACACGGCGGTGCGGCCCAGCAAAGACTGGGAAAGAGATGAAAACAAGGCCTCAATCTCTGCTGGGCCGCACCGCCATGTGAATGCTTCATTGGGAAAGAGATGAAAACAAGGCCTCAATCAAGCTTTCAGACGGTGGTACGGCCTAGCAGAGACTGAGGCCTTGTTTTCATCTCTTTCCCAATGAAGCTTTCAGACGGTGGTACGGCCTAGCAGAGGGCTTGTGGTCGGGTTGCGGGTGTGGTGGCGAATAAAGACTGCAGGTACATCAGAAAATGGAGGTCAGATCGCAGTTTACCGGCCTATATAAAAATGATCTGCGCATGGAAAATTTAAGAGCAAATGTTGCCCGTCGTAAATCTTTGTGTCAGAAGGAGAACAGGCACAAGGAGTTTAGGAAATGCTGGGGCCTGGCATTGGCTAAAGTCAATATCTCAACTGTGAAGGAGAATGACCTTACACAGCTGGAGGAGGTGACAGAACAGTGTCTCCCAAAAGGACATGACAGTAAACACAAACTAACTGCGAAGGCAGAGCATTTACTCAAACTGCAGCGATTCAAAGAAGAAAAACAGCTTTGAAAATTAAAAGAGCGTGAAAAAGCCAAGCGCGGGATTTTTAAGTGTGGCCTGTACAAGCCTGGTGTGGCATTCTCTCTGATTATGAGCTCTCAGAATGCCGTTAAAGTTAAACAAGACGAAAAGCCTGCTCCACCTGCTGTAACTAGAATTACCAGATCTATGGCCATAGCAGAAACTACAACCAAAATGACAGCCAGATCGCAGCATGTCACGGCAGGAGTGCATAACCGCGCAAAGTTACAGCTGAACGTGCAATCCCAAAAAGGACAGAGTTCAACTGTAAAGAACGAAAAAGTGAATCAAGGCGTTCCACCTGTAAGAGCTACCGGAGCAACTGCGGCTACAGCAGTGGAGGTTCCCACAAAGAGTACTCCCGTTGTCCAGCTACAGACCGGGGTTACCAAGGAAAACAAGGCAAAGGAAACGGTGCAAAACCAAAATATAGAGCATCAAATCGTTGACCAGTGTAGTGTACACCCGAAAGAACCAGAAGTTCCCCTAAAAGAAACTGCTTTGGAAATGGAGACACCGGTGAAAGCATCAGCCCCAGTAAGGGAAAGGAAAAAACCCTTTGCTCCTCAGAACTTAATGCTCCACCCATGGATGGCCTGTCTGCCTTCAACTTCCAGCCCATGACCCCTTGTCGGGCTAATGCTACTCTGAGTTCTTGCTTTACCTGGAGCCCTGTGAAATGGGATCGGGTTCATTTGTCAGAATCTCTAAAGCCGGACACAGAGGAAACCGAGATGGACCAAATGCTCATCATTGTGCAAAATCCAAACCCAGACACCTGTGAATTAAAAACAGCTATTACCCTAACCACTCCGGAGAATGACGGATGTGAGGCTGCTGAGGATGGTCATGGAATACCCGCCCCGTTACCTGGTTCAAGCACATTTGTCTGTATTATTATTTTGTTACTTTACCTTTGTTTGACTGTTTTCTAAAAAGTTCTAAATGCTCCGGATTGTTTTCCCAAAGCCGTGTACAGAACATCCAAACATGGAGTAAGTTACATGGGATCAGGCTTGTGAAGCTAGTGTGCCATTTTTTTGTAAAGATGCATGATTATACCCAAAGTCAAAACTTGAGATATACATATTTTAAAAAATCCCCTCTGTCCATTGGAAAGGAAGGTGCTTATGGATCGGAAAACAGCTTGTATTGTGAAGCATGTTTATTTTCATAGTTATAAATGGAGTATGATTATTTTTATTGTAATAAACTGAGTAATCAAAAAAAAAACCTATTTTGTATTAGGATAAATGGACAAATATTGTGTTCAGTAAAACTCAAGGTCGAAATGACGCTTTAATTAACAAACTATTATAATGAATTAACATATACAAGACATAGTAAAATGTATCATACGATGCAATGGGTCCTTTCCAGTCTATTTACCAATTGATGATTCCCGTTCCACTTGTAGCGATTTTGATCCTATAGCCCAGAGATGCTCAACTCCAGTCCTTAAGCCCCCAACCAACAGGTCAGGTTTTCTGGATATTCCAGCCGGCTCCTCCCCGGCTGTCCAATAGGAACGCTCCTGCTCTGGTCACATGGTTCCCCGGCTCCCACCAGCTGTTTGCTCTGTTCCTGCTGCTCCTCCCCGGCTGTCCAATAGGAACGCTCCTGCTCCGGTCGCATGGTTCCCCGGCTCCCACCAGCTGTTTGCTCTGTTCCTGCTGCTCCTCCCCGGCTGTCCAATAGGAACGCTCCTGCTCTGGTCACATGGTTCCCCGGCTCCCACCAGCTGTTTGCTCTGTTACTGCTGCTCCTCCTCGGCTGTCCAATAGGAACGCTCCTGCTCCGGTCACATGGTTCCCCGGCTCCCACCAGCTGTTTTCTCTGTTCCTGCTGCTCCTCCCCGGCTGTCCAATAGGAACGCTCCTGCTCCGGTCACATGGTTCCCCGGCTCCCACCAGCTGTTTGCTCTGTTCCTGCTGCTCCTCCCCGGCTGTCCAATAGGAACGCTCCTGCTCCGGTCACATGGTTCCCCGGCTCCCACCAGCTGTTTGCTCTGTTCCTGCTGCTCCCGCCGGCTGAACACAGAATTCGGCTGCTGCCACCAGGGCGTCTGCTGCTGCTCCCACGTTGTTGCCGTGGTCCTCCTCAGCCTGCAGGTAAGTGTATGGTACCCGGGCAGGTACCCGGTACCCAAACCAGTGAAATTCAGGACCGGCCCAACACTACACCTGTGCTGAAGCAGGGATATCCTGAAAACCTGTTGTTGGACTTGAGGACTGGCATTGGGAACCCCTGCGGCAGCCAACAGCACGGAATTAAAGCTCAAGTGTTTCTATCAACTTCCTCAGCGCCTGACAGACATCACAATGTGTTACAGGGGTTTATATAGGGGGGGTTGTGTAACCTACCTGTCATAGTGGAACATATACACTACAAAGACCAGTACACTAGCCTTCTTTGCCCCCGCATTGCCGTGGTATGGTGGCACGGAGATCCAGATAACCAGCGCCATTGTGCGGCGTTACAGCGCACTCCCAGCAGAAGCAGAGCCACAAAACAGTTTTTAGAAAAACACAACATTGACCTGAATATTTTTTCAAACCTGTAAACAACTTGAGAGAAAATTCCCGTTAAATATGAGATCTGGATTTAACAGGAAAGAAATGATGGGACATTTGTACACAAAATATTTTTCTTGGATAAATTGTGAGAACGGCGCCATTGAAGTAATAATAAGAAAATGCCACTCGTTCCTTCCTTTGTACAGAACAAGTGCAGTTGCACAGTATGGTCATTATAAAGGCGCGAGACCAAACTCGCAGAGAACGTGGCTGGCAGGAGGATTTCTGCACACACAATTTTGGCCCTTTCTCAAAAGTATTGATTTCTCAAACTGATTTGAAACCTAGTAAGGCGATAGTGACAGCTGCTTTAGCACACATGCCATTACCAGCTTTGAAAGATCAATTTATTCACTTCCACACTTCAATATGCGTGGCTCAACCTCAAACATAATAGCAATGAATGCAACGTTTCACACAAACAACTGCTACAAATTACACAATGCGCGCGAAACAGCTGCAGGCCATATACAACCAACAAAGCCCAGCACTGAGTTTAAATGTGAATTTGAAGCACAAGTGGCACTATCTTTACAACAATCACAACCAACACACGGGCTTAGTCACTAAATTGCTATTACCTATCAATAGCTGTCATGTGACCCGATCAGGCTGCATGCCAGAGAATGGTTATCACACCTCTGTGGGGTACAAGGCAATGTGAATAGAAATGATATATTATAGAGTGCAGTGCAGGGCATGAAAGCCCCTCTTCCAGTGAGGGTGAGTACGCTCCCAGCTTCACCTCCCATTAGCTGCCTGTGATTTCCCAAAGAGAAAATGGTAAATATTTATCTGAATCATTTTAAACATTTCATTTACTTATGAAAGCATTCTGGCAGATCATCAGTCCGAGGTGGCAAATCAGCATAGCTGTGAGTGACAGTACTATAGGCTGCAGTGTGAGTGACGGTACAATAGGCTGCAGTGTGAGTGACAGTACTATAGGCTGCAGTGCGAGTGACGGTACTATAGGCTGCAGTGCGAGTGACGGTACTATAGGCTGCAGTGTGAGTGACGGTACTATAGGCTGCAGTGTGAGTGACGGTACTATAGGCTGCAGTGTGAGTGACAGTACTATAGGCTGCAGTGCGAGTGACGGCACTATAGGCTGCAGTGCGAGTGACGGTACTATAGGCTGCAGTGTGAGTGACGGTACTATAGGCTGCAGTGTGAGTGACAGTACAATAGGCTGCAGTGTGAGTGACGGTACTATAGGCTGCAGTGTGAGTGACGGTACTATAGGCTGCAGTGTGAGTGACAGTACTATAGGCTGCAGTGTGAGTGACGGTACAATAAGCTGCAGTGTGAGTGACAGTACTATAGGCTGCAGTGTGAGTGAGGGGGAGGGTGATGTGAGATGCCGGGAGGGGGAGGGAGGGTGATGCGAGATGCCGGGAGGGAGGGTGATGTGAGATGCCGGGAGGGAGGGAGGGAGGGTGATGTGAGATGCCAGGAGGGGGGAGGGTGATGTGAGATGCTGGGAGGAGGGGGAGGGTGATGTGAGATGCCGGGAGGGGGGAGGGGTGATGTGAGATGCCGGGAGGGGTGATGTGAGATGCCGGGAGGGGGGGGGGTGATGTGAGATGCCGGGAGGGGGGGGTGATGTGAGATGCCGGGAGGAGGGGGAGGGTGATGTGAGATGCCGGGAGGGGGGGGTGATGTGAGATGCCGGGAGGGGGGGGAGGGTGATGTGAGATGCTGGGAGGAGGGGGAGGGTGATGTGAGATGCCGGGAGGGGGGGGAGGGTGATGTGAGATGCTGGGAGGAGGGGGAGGGTGATGTGAGATGCTGGGAGGAGGGGGAGGGTGATGAGAGATGCCGGGAGGGGGGAGGGTGATGTGAGATGCTGGGAGGAGGGGGAGGGTGATGTGAGATGCCGGGAGGGGGGAGGGGTGATGTGAGATGCCGGGAGGGGGGAGGGTGATGTGAGATGCTGGGAGGAGGGGGAGGGAGATGTGAGATGCCGGGAGGGGGGGAGGGTGATGTGAGATGCTGGGAGGGGGGAGGGTGATGTGAGATGATGGGAGGGGGGGGGTGATGTGAGATGCCGGGAGGGGGGGGAGGGTGATGTGAGATGCTGGGAGGAGGGGGAGGGTGATGTGAGATGCCGGGAGGGGGGGGAGGGTGATGTGAGATGCTGGGAGGAGGGGGAGGGTGATGTGAGATGCCGGGAGGGGGGAGGGGTGATGTGAGATGCCGGGAGGGGGGAGGGGTGATGTGAGATGCCGGGAGGGGGGGGGGGTGATGTGAGATGCCGGGAGGGGGGGTGATGTGAGATGCCGGGAGGAGGGGGAGGGTGATGTGAGATGCCGGGAGGGGGGGTGATGTGAGATGCCGGGAGGGGGGGGTGATGTGAGATGCCGGGAGGTGGGAGGGGTGATGTGAGATGCCGGGAGGGGGGGTGATGTGAGATGCCGGGAGGGGGGGGGTGATGTGAGATGCCGGGAGGGGGGGTGATGTGAGATGCCGGGAGGGGGGGGGTGATGTGAGATGCCGGGAGGGGGGGTGATGTGAGATGCCGGGAGGGGGGGAGGGTGATGTGAGATGCTGGGAGGAGGAAGAGGGTGATGTGTGATACAGGGAGTGGGGGAGGGTCGCAGTTATTGCTCGCGTTATTCCCGTTCCGGGGTCGCAGTTATTGCTCGCGCTATTCCCGTTCCGGGGTCGCAGTTATTGCTCGCGCTATTCCCGTTCCGGGGTCGCAGTTATTGCTCGCGCTATTCCCGTTCCGGGGTCGCAGTTATTGCTCGCGCTATTCCCGCTCCGGGGTCGCAGTTATTGCTCGCGCTATTCCAGTTCCGGGGTCGCAGTTATTGCTCGCGCTATTCCCGCTCCGGGGTCGCAGTTATTGCTCGCGCTATTCCCGCTCCGGGGTCGCAGTTATTGCTCGCGCTATTCCCGCTCCGGGGTCGCAGTTATTGCTCGCGCTATTCCCGCTCCGGGGTCGCAGTTATTGCTCGCGCTATTCCCGCTCCGGGGTCGCAGTTATTGCTCGCGCTATTCCCGCTCCGGGGTCGCAGTTATTGCTCGCGCTATTCCCGCTCCGGGGTCGC